>NW_022632146.1:0-16073 GCF_010015895.1 Lontra canadensis | reverse complement strand
GAAGAAGAAGAAGAAGAAGAAGAAGAGGAAGAAGAAGAAGAAGAAGAAGAAGAAAGGAGAAGAAGAAGAAAAAGAAAAGAAAAGAAACCAGGAGAAAAGAAAGGACAAGTAAGGAACTATCTGAACAGACAGCGAAATCAAAGCTTATAGACCTGTTTTGTCTTGTTTCATTTGCCTCAGGAAAAGTTTGTTTTCTGACTAAGGAATTAAAAAGAACAATAGTATTGGGTTATATTGTGAGAACCTCACCGCTTTCTGCCCTTTTCCAATTTCTTTGGCGTCTGAAACCCATCTAGAACCATAAGCTCTGTAGTCACCAAGTTTAGTTCTGATCTTGAATAAAGTTGCCAAGGGCATATTTACTAGATCCTTAAATTGGGTGAAATGAAAGTCTTAGGAATTCAGACTTCTCTGTATAGCGTGTTTTCCAAGAAAAGGTGAAGAGGCAATGACAATAGATAGAATCAGATGAAATTAATAATTAAACCTACACACACACACACGCATATAATACTAAAGCTTGGCACACTGAAAAGCCCATGATTGGTGGAATTATATATGCCTGAATTGAATCCCAGCACTGTAATATCTTTGGGAAAATTATTTCATCTTTTAATACTTAAAATATATTTTTAAATCTAGGGATGGGGAGACACAGAATTATTTTAAGAATTAAATGAGAGAATTAAGTATAAAGGCATTTGAAGTCTTACTACTGAGATTAGATTCCTGACTCACTCAGTCCTACAAGTGATTTAATGTTGCAGAAAATCAGACTTCCCTATTTCTAAAACAGGAATTATAATTGCCTCTTTCATGGGTTTATAGTTAAGACTAAATGAGATAATGTAAAAGGACTTAGTTCAGTGCTTTTACATCAGAGTATCAGTTTGGCTGGGTGTAAATCTTGAGCCACTTTTCCTCTCAAAACTTTGTAAATATTAGTGTGTTTTCTTCTAGCTGTGGAGAAGCATGAAGGCAGCCTCAACCTTTTTCCCCATGTAATTGGCTTTTTTTTTTAGGTTATATTTCTCTAGAGTAATTTTAGGTTCATGATAACATTCAGAGGAAAATAGAGATTTTATTCATATACTCTCTATCCTCCAACATACATAAGCTCCCCCATTATACATCCCTTCTCCCCCACCCTCACTGGCAATCACTGATCTTTTTATCATATCCCTAGTTCTGTATTTTCTAGATATCATACAGTTGGACCATATAGTATATAGTTTTCTCAGACTGGCTTTCTACTTAGTAATATGCACTTAAGTTTCTCCATGTTTTCTCATGGCCTGATAGCGTGTTACTTTTTGGTGCTGAGTAATACACCATTATCTGGTTGTACCACAGTTTCTTTTCCCATTCAAAAAGCAGGACATCTTGGTTGCTTTCAAGGTTTGGTGGTTATGCATAAAGAGGCTGTAAATGTCAGCATGCAAGTTTTTATGTGCAGATATGGTTTCAACTCCTTCAAGTAAATACCAAGGAGCACAATTACTGCATCCGGTGGTACGTTTTATAAGAAAACACCAGACTGTCTCCCAAAGTGGCTATGTCATTTTGAACCCCCCTCCACAATGAATGAGAGTTCCTGTTGTTCTATATCCTTGTCAGCAATTGACACTATTCCAAATTTTGGCCATTCTAATAGGTGTGTTGTACAGTGTCATTGCTTTAGTGTGCTTTACCCTGATGACATATGATGTGAAGCATATTGTCTTAAGCATATTTTCCATCTGTATATTTCCTTTAAGGTAATATTTAAGGTAACTGCTCCAATTTTTGGTCAGCTTTTTCTCTTACTGTTGAGTTTTAAGAGTTCTTTGTATATTTAGGATAACAGTCTTTTATCAGATGTGTCTTTTGCAAAAATTTCCTCCCAATCTGTGATTTCTCTTTGCATTCTCTTGATAGTTTTTTGCAGAGCACAAGTTTTAAATTTATCATTTTTAAAAGGATCATGTACTTGATGTTTTATCTAAAAATGCATCACCATTCCCAAAGTCATCCATATTTTCTCCATTGTCATCTTCTAGGAGTTTCATCGATTTGCACTTGACATTTAAGTCTATAATCCATTTTGAGCTAATTTTTGTGAAGGATGTAAGCTCTGTGTCTAGATTTATTTATTTATTTCTTGTGGTGGGGGCCAGTGGTGGGAGGCCCTATATATGTCCAGTTGTTCCAACACCATTTGCTAAAGAAACTGTCTTTGCTCCAGTATATTGCCTTTGCATTTTGATCAAGGATCAGTTAACTATATTCATGGGGGTCTGTTTCTGGGATCTGTATTCTGTTCCATTAATCTGTTTATTTGTTTGTTTATTTTGTTTTTTCTTGCAAGTTTTGTTTGTTTATTTGTTTGTTTGTTTGTTTTTTACCAATATACTCTATCTTGGTTATTGAATCTTTACAGTAAGTCTTGAAATCGGGTAACATCAGTCCTCCACCTTTATTCATCACCTTCAGTATTGTGTTGGATCTTCCGGCTCTTTTGCCTCTCTGTGTAAACTTTAGAATAAGTTTATCAATATTCATAAAATAACTTGCTGGGATTTTGATTGGGATTGTACTGAATCCATAGATCAATTTGGGGATAATTGACACCTTGACAATATTAAGTCTTCCTATCAATTAATAAGGAATATCACTTCATTTGGTTAGTGGCTTTAATATCACTTATCAAAATTTTACAGTTTTCCTCATATGGATCTTGTATATATTTTGATATACCTAAGTATTTCATTTTTCTTTGGATGGTAATGGAAATGTTACTGTGTTTCCAGTTTTGAATTCTACATGTTCATTGTTGGGACATAGGAAAGCAATTGACTTTTGTATTATAACTGTGTATTGTACACCCTTGCTATAATCACTTATTGGGTCCAGGAGTTAGCCGACTGACTTTTTTTTTTCAAGGTTCTGCATAGACGATTGTGCCACTTGAAAAGAAAGAAAGAAAGCAAGAAAAATTATGTCTTTCTTCTAATTTGTATACCTTTTCTCTTTTCCTGCCTTAACGCATTAACAAAACTTCCAATATAATGTTGAAAACGTGTGGTGAGAAGGAACATCCTTGTCTTTTATGTGGTCATAGTGGGAGCTTTGAGTTTCTCACCATTCAGGATGATATTAACTGTATATGTGTGTGGGTATGCATGTATATGTATGTGTGTGTGTGTGTGTGTGTGTATGGCATATGCATAAGCATACATAACTGAATATATCACTACTATTATTCTTTTAACAAACTGTTATGTCAGATCAATTAAAAATATGCAAAAATTTTTTGTTTTATCTTCACTTGTTCTCTTAGATGTTTTTCCTTTCACTCTGTAGCTCTGAGTTTCTGATCTGCGTTATATTCCTTCCTTCTAGAGAATTCCACTTAACATTTCTTGTAAGGCAGGTCTTTTGGCTAGAAATTCCCTTAATTGTTGTCTAAGTTTTTATTTCTCCTTCACTTTTTAATAAAATATCTGCAGGGTGCAGAATTCTATGTTGGCATTTTTTTTTTCCTCTCTCAATACCTTTAATATTCCACTCCACTGTCTTCATGGTAGCAAGGTTTCTGAGAAATCACATGTAATTATCTTGGCTTCTCTTTAGGTAAGGTGTCTTTGACCTCTGGCTTCACTTTCTATTTTTTCTCCATCTTTTATTTTCTGTGATTTGAGAAGGATACACTTAGGTGTAGTCTGTTGGTATTTATCTTCCTTGGAGTTGTTAAGCTTCCCGGACCTGTGGTTTCATGTCTGACATTATTTGGGGGCAATTCTCAGTCATTATTGTTTCAACATTTTCTTCTGTTCCTTTCTTTTTGTTCTCCTTCCCACTGGGTTTTGCAGTGGGTATCCTCATTTTGTGTATGTTACACTTTTACAGTTGTCCCATAGTCCTTAGAAACTACATTCTGCTTCAGCCACTGTTCTCTTTCCTTTTTTGGTTTTCAGGTATTCTGTTAGTATATCCTCTAGCTCAGAGAGTTTTTCTTCAGCCATGTCTAATCTACTAATGAGCCCTACTAATCTACTAATAAAATGTCAAAGACATTTTATTTTATTTTATTTTATTTTATTTTTATTATTTTTTTACCTCTAACATTTCTTTTGGTTCTTTCTTAGGATTTCCATCTTTCTGCTTACATTGTCCATCTATTCATGCATTGTCTACTTTATCCAGTAGAGACCTTCCTATATAACTCATAGCTGTTTTAAATTCCCAGGCTGATAATTCAATGTCCCTGTCATGTCTGGATGTGATACATATTCTGTCTCTTCAAATTGTGTGTGTGTGTGTGGTGCAGGGGTTGTTTTATTTCCTTTTCGTAATGCCTTATAAGCCCATCTTGATAGCTAGACATGCTGTACTGTGTAAAAGGAACTGCAGTAAATAAGCCTTTAATAATGTACTGGTGAGGTTTTGGAAAGGGAAAACATTCTATAGTGCTACTACAAGGTCTGTGTTTTAGTGTGCCTATGCTTCTGGACTATGAACTTCACAGGTGTTTCACAGAGATTTTTTTTTCCTTCCCCCCCTTAGCTGGGTTCCTGCGGGCTGGGCCTATCTGCTCAGAGTCCAGGCTGGCAAGGTCAGTCTGTTGCCTGTCCCCTAGCAGATCTCTGCAAGCAGAGAAAGAAGCCAGGCCCAGCAGTGTCACAGTCCTAGGAAGCCCCTCTGAGCACCATGGTCCATGGAGGGCCACTGGGGGACAGGTCCAGGCATGGAGCGCCCTTTGTGGAGGGGGCAGGTCTGTGCATAGTGGGCCTCAGAGCCTTCTGGTGGTCATGGCCACGGTCTCTTGCAGCCCCTGGTGCCCAGCACAGGGGCAGTGCATGGTAGCAATGGTAGGAGCACCAGTAGCACCAGGAGCCAGGCTCCTTGCCTGAGCAGGACAGCAGCCTAAGCTCCTGTGTCCTCGCCTGACCCACAGGCTCCCCCAGGACATGACTGTGTAGGCTTCACCTGGGCTGGGAGTTGCAGAAAAGTCTTCTTCATGGAAGCAATGTCCCCCCAGAAGAAGACTCTAGAGGGCAGTCGGGGCCACTCCTCTTCTTTGACAAGCTTGTCTCAGATAGCGGGAGGCCCAGGCACCAAGAACATGAGGACCTGGAGTGGTGCCCTGCTCCCCCACACCCGCCGCCTCCATCGCCCCACCCCCCAACCCCCGTCCAAACTCTCATGCACTCTGTGTCCTCACCACCTCACCTGAGCCGGATAAGTCAGGGATTTAAGGATTGAGGCTCGCGGCCCACTGTGTGAGTTCCCTGACCTTCCTGCCTTCCCTGCCCGCACAGCGCCAAGGCCCAATGTCACCGTGTGATCCCCAGGTTTCCCATCTAGAGTCTTAGAAGCTCTCTGAGCGGCCCTGCAAGCTTCCTCCCTGTCTCCATTTGCAGCGGCTCCAGAGGCCAAGATCCTCCTTCAGTCCTGGCACCTGTGTGGCCACTGGGGCCTTGCCTTTCCTGTGCACAACACCGTTCCGAAGGGCTCAGCCCCTTGGGTGCCTCCGAGGTCCACAGGCGCTCACTGTCTGGGAACAAGGTCCCCTCTGAGTCCTCAGGGCCCCTGGCATCAGCCAGAGAGCATCAACATGCGCTAAGGAAAGTAGGTGGGTGGGGGGACTGTGGTGATAGGCCTCTCACCTGGACGCTGAGGCTTGGCCACTGGGCATGTGGTGATGAGGGGAGGTTCCCCCGCCCACACTGCACTTCCACCAGGACTCCGGGGGCTCCAAGGTGGTGGTCAGACTCACAGGTGTACTTAGATGCTGAAGGAATATATATAGTAAGCTTTTGGAAGTTGTAACAATGTATATGTTTTATTTCTGACATCTCAGCATTTTCCTACAAAAATGTCATTTAGTTATTCAAAGACTGCCCACCATGAGGGAAGCACCCTTACTAGATAAGAGTTTTTCTATACTGGCGTTCAGGGATCTCACAATCAAGTAGTTAAGAAAAAAAAAGGTAATAAATAAATTACTTTAATAGACTAAATGTGCTATCATGCAGGTAGAAATAAAACAACAAAGCAAATGCCTCAGGCCTTGAGGGAAAGTGTCCTAGAGGTGATATAGTCTGTGCTGGGCTTTGCTGGATTAGTAGGAGTTTCTGAGCAGAGGGAACAAGTGACATAGTGTACTAATGGAATGCTCAAAGTTCTTAGGAAGGAGTGACAGGTGATGAGGATAACAAAACAAAAACCAGATGGGGAATCACCTTTGTCAGGTCAGGCCCTTTAATTTCTAGATAGTAGAGCTATAATCTAAGAAAATCAGAGTTAATCATGTGATTTAATTTTTGTTTTTAGAAAGACTGCTCTATCAAAGAATTGATGGGAGAGAGAAGGTCGCGGCAGGTCAGCTATTTAGGAGACAAATGAAAAAAATTCAGACAAATATTAATGAGGAGCTTGCATGTTGAAGGGGAAAATTTAAAGAGTGAGAATTAGATGTGGATGTAAGAAAGAAGGAATTAAGAATGAAGTTTCTAGCTTTTGAAGACTGGGTAAATATGGTGACATTAACAGGTTGCCAACTGAGCAAATTTTCAACATGGTGAACTTTAATGGTATAGGACAAAGTGTTAGTATTAGCAATACTAATGAAAGTTACAATTTAAGTTGAATGCTAACCATTTACCAGGTCCCCAGTTAAGTAATTGTGTGTGTTTGTGTGTGTGTGTGTGTGTGTGTGTGTATACGTACGTATGTATATGTATATGCATATGTATATGTATATATATTAACATCTAATTTTTTTTCACGTTTCCAAGGTTCACTGTTTATTCATTGTTTATGCACCACACCCAGCGCTCCATGCAATATGTGCCCTCCTTAATACCCACCTCAAGGCTCGCCCAAGACACCCACTCCCCCACTCCCCAACCCCTCCACTCCAAAACCCTCAGTTTCTCTATGATCTTACATTTTGTGACCTTACTCAACGTACTATATACTACCTCAATAAAATCATTTCAATTTTGAGAATTTCCTATCTCATATGATAAAGAACATTTTTAGAAGCTAGGCTTATGAAACTGCGTTATTACTGTTATCTCTTTGTGGCCTTTGGATTCTCTCTGATGTAGTTGCACATGACAGATGACAGATCATCACTTTAAATGAAAATGATAGAATGGCTCTGAAATGATTCAGCTGTTTTGCCTCCAGCTCAAAGAGGCTAAAAATTCCTACAAATTATATTGTTTAATGGAATTAGTTACTTAGCTCTCGGTATTTTGTAGTATAAAGTAGGGAAGTTGAATTGTTGTATATTGAATTTTGCAGTACTTGGGTTATTTTCACTTTTTAGTGTAATTTTTAATGTTAACATCTAAGTTTCTGGCCTATGCCAGAGAATATGATTGTATGGTGTATGATTCCTGACTTTCTTTGTGACTTGTTGAAACTCAGATATTTAGAAGTATGAAGTATATGTTGAAAAGGATGTTACCAGATATGTGAATCATCAGTCCTTTCCTAATATTTTGTCCTCTCCTTCTGTCACTCACTAAGACAGCTGTGTATTGTTTTCCACTTCAGTTGTGGGCATGTCAATTTTTTCTTGTTAATTGATTAGTTTGAAACCTATATTGTGAGGTCCATAAAGCTCAGGATAGTTCTTTTATCAAGTGGAAATATTTTCTTTGGTCCGATTTTTTTTTCTCGTCTGTAACCCTTGACCCAGTAGAATGTGTCTGAGATTCTTCCATGTTACATCAGAAGTCTGTTCCTTTTTATTTCCAAGCAGTATGCCCTTTGAGGATATACCACAGTTAGCTTCTTCATTTGCCTGTCAATAGACATTTGAGTTGTTTACACTTTGGGGCTATTATGTGAAAACTGATGTGAATGTCTGCATGCAAGTCTTTTCTGTTTTCACTCTTTTGGGTAAATGCAACAGAGTTAAATTACTGGATCATATAGTAGGTGTTTCTGTACCTTTAAAGTAAACTGTCAGACATTATTCTAAGCTGTTTCTACTATTTTGCATACCCACCTACAATGAATGAGATCTCCAGTTGTTCCCCACCCCGGCCAAAGCTTAGTAACTGAATGACAATTAAAAAAATATATATAGGCTTTCTATTAGATATATAGTGGTATCTCAGTGTAGTTTTCATTGGGATTTTCCTGAAGTCTAAGATATTGGGCATCATCTCATGTAAATCATTGCCCATTTCCTTTGTGAAGCGAACTTTTGTGCATTTCTTTACGTGCCAACCTAGCGAATTATGAGTTCTTTCCATATTCTGAATATATAGGTTCTTTTTCAGATATATATAGTGAAAATATTTCCTCTAAATCTGTCTTGTCTTTTCATTTTCTTTAGTAATCGTTTTTGAGGAATAAAAATTTTTAGTTATGATGAAGTCTAATTGAACAAGATTTCTCTTTCATAGCTTATATGTCTGTGCCTTAACTAAGAAATATTTGAGTATTTGAAAGTCCCAAAGATAGTATCCTATGTTTCCTTCTATGATAGCCCTATGATCAAGGTGATTTCATTTTTGTCTATGGTATAAAGTAAAGTTAGAGGTTTATTGTTTTTCCTTACAGATACCCAGTTGTTGCAATACCAATGACTGTGAAGAGCTTCTTTTGCCAATTGGGAAAATAGGGCCTGTTTTCCTTCTGGAACCTTTGTCAAAAACCAGTTCACCATATTTGTATAGGTCTACTTCTGAACTCCATTATTTTCCATCACTCTATATGGCTATTCTTGCCAACATCATCATATCTTCCTTTCTAATGAACTTTCTAGTAAGATGTTCATGGTTTTTTGTTGATATTGCAATTTTTATTGGATGTTTCATTTGATCATTGCTAATATGTAGAAATACAGTTGAGACATTTCTTATTGACCTTTAATCTTTGATCTTACTAAATTCACTTACTGCTAGTTTTCTTTAAAAAACGCTTTTAGCTTTAATGTAGATTTCTCAGAATATTCTATGTACACATTCATTTCCCTTATGAATAAAGTCAGCATTTCTTCTTCCATTCTGACCTGTTCAATTTTCCTTTTCTTTTCTTACTTTAATGTACTAGCTAGAACCTCCAGTATATTGTTTAATAGAATTGGTGTGAAGAGACTTAATTTTTTGGTTCCTCAGTTTAGGCAGGAAAACAGTCTTCGACCATAACATATGATATTATCTAGCTATAGAGTCTTTTTGTAGATGTCCAGAATTAAATTGAGGAATTGTCTTTTTAGTTTTGTAGTGTTTCATCAGCTATGGGTGTTGAATTTTGTCAAATACTTCTCTTGCAACTTTGGAATAATCATTTGTTCTTTTGCTTTTTTTTTTTTTTTCAGTCTTCATATTGTAATTACAGTGATTTTTTAAAAATAAACATTTATTTTTAAATGTTTATTTTAGAATAGATTCAGATACAGAGGAAAGTTGCAAGACATTTACAGAGTTTCTGAGTACCATTAACATCTTAAAACACTGTAATACAGTTGTCACAACAAATGAACCAGCATTAATACATTGTTACTGACTGAAGGCTGTAATTACCAGATTTTTACCTAATGTCCCTTTTCTATCCCCAGATCTCATCCCAAGTACAATATTAGATATAGTCATTGTATCTTCCTTAAGCTTCTCTAGAGTATGACAGCTGTTCAGACCTTTCTTATTTTAGATAACCTTGACAATTTTGAGGCATTTAGTAGAATGTCCTTCATTTGGGTTTGTTTGAAGTTTCCTTACAGTTAGAGCGGGGTTCTGTGTGGGTTTATAAAGTACTTTCAGTCCATATACATTAGGCATAGGGCTGCAGTTTTCCTGTACTCTCTTTGTCTGGTCTGGCACCAGGATAATGGTGAACTCATAAAATGAGCTGGGTGGCTTTCCCTCCTCCTTCCAGAAGAGCATATAGGGAATGCCAGTATTTCCTCCTAAAATGCTTCATTGAATTCACTAGAAAAGTGATCTAGAGCTTAAGGGGTTTCTTTACTGGAACGGTTTTAAATATGATTTTAATTCTTTAACAGAAGTAAAACAATCTTTCTTGAGTTGGTGTTGGTAACTAGTTTATTTCAAGGAATGTGCACACTTCATCGCGGTTGTCAACTTAATCACCACAAAGTTATTCATAATATTTTAATGTGTTTAATATATGTATGAATTGTCATTTTAGTTATTTCTTTTATTTATTCTTTTATTTTGGATAGCAGTGATTTCTGAATTTTTTTTCTTCATAGATAACTCTACGAATGAATCAATTTCATTTATTATTATTATTTTTTTAATTTTTTAATCTTTTAATAAACATACAATATATTATTAGCCCCAGGGGTACAGGTCTGCAAATCGCCAGGTTTACACACTTCACAGCACTCACCATACCACATACCTTCCCCAATGACCATAACCCCACCAACCTCTGCCAACCCACCTCCTCCCAGCAACCCTCAGTTTGTTTTGTGAGACTAAGGGTCTCTTATGGTTTGTCTCCCTCCCGATCCCATCTTGCTTCATTCATTCTTTTCCTACCCCCCAAATCCCCCACATTGCCTCTCCACTTCCTCATATCAGGGAGATCATATGATAGTTGTCTTTCTCTGATTGACTTATTTCGCTAAGCATAATACCCTCTAGCTCCATCCACATCATTGCAAATGGCAAGATTGCATTCCTTTTGATGGCTGCATAGTATTTCATATATACATATACCACATCTTCTTTATCCATTCATCTGTTGATGGACATCTAGGTTCTTTCCATAGCTTGGTTATTGTGGACATTGCTGCTACAAATATTTGGGTACACATGCCCCTTTGGGTCACTACATTTGTATCTTTAGGGTAAATACCCCATTGTGCAATTACTGGGTCATAGGTTAGCTCTATTTTCAACTTTTTGAGGAACCTCCATGCTGCTTTCCAGAGTGGTTGCACCAGCTTGCATTCCCACCAACAGTGTAGGAAGGTTCCCCTTTCTCCACATCCTCGCCCACAACTGTCATTTGCCAACTTGATTTTAGCCATTCTGACTGGTGTGAAGTGGCATCTCGCTGTTGTTTTGATTTGTATTTCCCTGATTCCGAGTGATGTGGAGCATTTTTTCATGTGCCTGGTGGCCATCTGGATGTCTTCTTTGCAGAAATGTCTGTTCATGTCCCTTGCCCATTACTTGATTGGATTATTTGTTCTTTGGGTGTTGAGTTTGCTAAGCTCTTTATAGATTTTGGATACTAGCCCTTTATCTGATATGTCATTTGCAAATATCTTCTCCCATTCTGTGAGTTGTCTTTTGGTTTTGTTAACTGTTTCCTTTGCTGTGCGAGAGCTTTTGATCTTGAGGAAACCCCAATAGTTCATTTTTGCCCTTGTTTCCCTTCCTTTGGTGATGTTCCTAGAAAGAAGTTGCTGTGGCTGAGGTCAAAGAGGTTGCTGCCTGTGTTCTCCTCAAGGATTTTGATGGATTCCTTTCTCACATTGAGGTCCGTCATCCATTTTCAGTCTATTTTCGTGTGTGGTGTAAGGAAATGGTCCAGTTTCATTTTTCTGCATGCGGCTGTCCAATTTTCCCAACACCATTTATTGAAGAGGTTGTCTTTCTCCATTCTTTCCTGCTTTGTCGAAGTTTAGTTGACCATAGAGTTGAGTTTCTATTTCTGGGGTCTCTATTCTGTTCCATTGATCTACGTGTCTGTTTTTGTGCCAGGACCATACTGTCTTGATGATGACAGCTTTGTAATAGAGCTTGAAGTCCGGAATTGTGATGCCACCAACTTTGGATTTCTTTCTCAATATTCCTTTGGTTATTTGAGGTCTTTTCTGGTTCCCTATAAATTTTAGGATTATTTGTTCCATTTCTTTGAAATAAATTAAAAATAGATCTTCCCTATGACCCTGCCATTGCACTACTGGGTATTTACCCCAAAGATACAGATGTAGTGAAAAGAAGGGCCATCTGTACCCCAATGTTTATAGCAGCAATGGCCACGGTGGCCAAACTGTGGAAAGAAGCAAGATGCCCTTCAACAGACAAATGGATAAGGAAGATGTGGTCCATATACACTATAGAGCATTATGCCTCCATCAGAAGGGATGAATACCCAACTTCTGTAGCAACATTGACGGGACTGGATGAGATTATGCTGAGTGAAATAAGTCAAGCAGAGAGAGTCAAGTATCATATGGTTTTACTTATTTGTGGAGCATAACAAATAACATGGAGGACATAGGGAGATGGAGAGGAGAAAGGAGTTGAGGGAAATTGGAAGGGGAATTGAACCATGAGAGACTATGGACTCTGAAAAACAATCAGGGTTTTGAAGAGGCGAGGGTGAAATGTTGGGGGAGCCAGGTTTTGGGTATTATGGAGGGCATGTATTGCATGGAGCACTGGGTGTGGTTCATAAACAATGAATTCTGTTATGCTGAAATGAAATAAATTAATACAAAATTTAGGAAAAATGATAGAAAAAAATGGATGGGATTTTGATAGGGATTGCATTAAATGTGTAGATTACTCTTGGTATCATAGACATTTTCACATCATTTGTTCTTCTAACCCAGGAGCATGTAACATTATTCCATTTCTTTGTGCCTTTGTGTCTTCTTTGTCTTCTGTGTCTTCTTTGTGTCTTCCTCAATTTCTTTCATGAGTACTTTATAGTTTTCTGAGTATAGATTCTTTGCCTCTTTGGTTAGGTTTATTCCTAGTTATCTTATGGTTTTGGGTGCAGTTGTAAATGGGATTGACTCCTTAATTTCTCTTTCTTCTGTCTTGTTGTTGGTGTAAAGAAATGCAACTGATTTCTGTGCATTGATTTTATATCCTGACACTTTACTAAATTCTGTACAATTTCTAGAAGCTTTGGAGTGGAGTCTTTTGGGTTTTCCACATATAGTATCATATCATCTGCAAAGAGTGATAGTTTGGCTTCTTCTTGCCTATTTGGATGCCTTTAATTTCTTTTTATTGTCTGACCGCTAAGGCTAGGACTTCTAGTACTATGTTGAATAGCTGTGGTGATAATGGACATCCCTGCCGTGTTCCTTACCTTAGCCGAATAGCTCTCAGGTTTTCTCCATTGAGAATGATATTTGCAGTGGGTTTTTCATAGATGGCTTTGATAATATTGAGGTATGTACCCTCTATCCCTACACTTGGAAGAGTTTTGACCAGGAAGGGATGCTGTACTTTGTCAAATGCTCTTTCAGCATCTATTGAGAGTATCATATGTTTCTTGTTCTTTCTTTTATTAATGTATTATATCACGTTGATTGGTTTGTGGATGTTGAACCAAGCTTGCAGCCCTGGAATAAATCCCTCTTGGTCGTGGTGAATAATCCTTTTAATGTACTGTTGGATCCAATTGGCTAGTATTTGGATGAGAATTTTCACATCTTTGCTCATCAAGGATATTGGTCTGTAATTCTCTTTTTCGACGGGATCCTTCTCTGGTTTTGGGATCAACGTGATGCTGGCCTCATAAAATGAGTTTGGAAGTTTCCCTTCCATTTCTATTTTTTTGGAACAGTTTCAGGTTAATAGGAATTAGTTCTTCTTTAAATGCTTGGTAGAATTCCCCTGGGAAACCATCTGGCCCTGGGCTTTTGTTTGTTTGGAGATTTTTGATGAGTGTTTCAATCTCCTTACTGGTTATGGGTCTGTTCAGGTTTTCTATTTCTGCCTGATTCAGTTTTGGTAGTTTATATATCTCTAGGAATGCATCCATTTCTTCCAGATTGTCAAATTTGTGGCATAGTCTTGCTCATATTATGTTCTTATAATTATTTGTATTTCTTTGGTGACAGATCCTTTGAGTTTGATATAGTGTCCTTCCTCATCTCTTATTATAGACTTTGGCTTAATATCTAATTGATCTGATATAAGGATTGCCACTCCTGCTTTCTTCTGATATCCATTAGCATGGTAAATTGTTTTCCACCCCCTCACTTTAAATCTGGAGGTGTCTTCGGGTTTAAAATGAGTTTCTTGTAGGCAACATATAGATTTTTTTTTTATCCATTCTGATACCATGTGTCTTTTGATTGGGGCATATAGCCCATTAAGATTCAGGGTAACTATTGAGAGATATGTATTTAGTGCCATTGTATTCCCTGTAAGGTGACTGTTACTGTATATTGTCTCTGTTCCTTTCTGATCTACTACATGTAGGCTCTCTCTTTGCTTAGAGGATCCCTTTCAATATTTCCTGTAGAGCTGGTTTGGTGTTTGCAAATTCTTTCAGTTTTGGTTTATCCTGGAAGCTTTTAATCTCTCCTTCTATTTTCAATGATAGCCTAGCTGGATATAGTATTCTTGGCTGCATATTTTTCTCGATTAATCCTCTGAATATATCATGCTAGTTCTTTCAGGCCTGCCAGGTCTCTGTGGATAAGTCTGCTGCCAGACTAATATTTTTATCATTGTATGTTACAGACTTCTTCTTCCGGGCTGCTTTCAGGATTTTCTCTTTGTCACTAAGACTTGTAAATTTTACTATTAGGTGATGGGGTGTGGACCTATTCTTATTGATTTTGAGGGGCGTTCTCTGAACCTCCTGAATTTTGATGCTTGTTCCCTTTGCCGTATTAGGGAAATTCTCTCCAATATACCTTCTGCTCCCCTCTCTCTTTTTTCTTCTTCTGGAATCCCAATTATTCTAATGTTGTTTCATCTTATGGTGTCACTTATCTCTCGAATTCTCCCCTCATGGTCCAGTGTTTGTCTCTCTTTTGCTCAGCTTCTTTATTCTCTGTCATTTGGTCTTCTATACCGCTAATTCTTCCTTCTGCCTCATTTATCCTAGCAATAAGAGCCTCCATTTTTTATTGCACCTCATTAATAGCATTTTTTTATTTTGACTTGGTTAGATTTTATTTCTTTGATTTCTCCCGAAAGGGCTTTTATCTCTCTGGAGAGGGTGTCTCTAGTATCTTCCATGCCTTTTTAAAATCCAGCTAGAACCTTGATAATCATCATTCTGAACTCTAGATCTGACATATTACCAATGTAATATGGACCCAGAGAGCATACACTAAAGTGAAATAGGTAAGACATAATGGACAAACGCTTGAGGATTTCACTCCTGTCTGGATTCTGAAAAGCAAAACAAATGAATAAACAAGGAAACAAAAAGCAAAATCAGAATTTCAATATAGATAACAAAGAGATGGTTCTCAGAAGCAAGGTGAGGGGGGACATGGAAGAAATAGGGGGAGGGGTGTAGGAGACACAGTTTTCCCATTGTGGGTTGAATAAGTCACGGAGATGAAAGGCACAGCATAGGGAATATTATCAATTGTATTGGAATAGTGTCTCAGGTGATGGATGATAGCTACACTTGTGGTCATTACAATATAAGGTAAAAAGTTGTCCAGTCATTATAATGTTCACCTTACGTTAACAAATTATCGTGTGTCAACTATGATTAAAAAAAAAAAAAGTTAAAGTCAGAAAGTATACATATATAACAAGAACGGGTTTTCCTGGGAGTGACAGAAACCTAAAGGCAATCCAGCTGGAATTATTCCCAATCCACCACTCTAGGGGCAAAAGGTAACTGCTCTCTTTGGGAGACACCACTCCTCACTTCTGTGGTAATTTACATCTAGTTTCAGCACCTGTTGCCAGCTTTGTCCTGTGTGCCACTTTGGTTCCTGTTCAGTCCCAGGCCACATGCTCTTCTCTTCATCGTCCTCACGGGTAAGCCCATCTGCTCCCGTTTTTTTGACAGTACCTCTCTGTTCATATTCTTCTCTCCCCTGAGCTCTAGAGCTTGTGTATCTGCACAGGGATGAGATGGCTCCATTTGACAACTCAGTCATTCAACAAGTACTTTATGGGAACTTCCTATGTGCTGGTGGGGAAGAGCTATGGGATGCCCCTGGAAACTTTTTTCTTTCTTTCTTTCTTTCTTTCTTTCTTTCTTTCTTTCTTTCTTTTTTTTTAAGTTTCATGGTGCAATTTAGTGATGTATCAGTTGGATATAATATGTGGTGCTCATTTCATCAAATGTCATCCGTAATGCCCACAACCCAGTTACCCCATATCCCAACTTACCTCCTCTCCAGCAACCCTCAGTTTGTTCCCTAGTGT
>NW_022632145.1:0-16076 GCF_010015895.1 Lontra canadensis | reverse complement strand
GAAGAAGAAGAAGAAGAAGAAGAAGAGGAAGAAGAAGAAGAAGAAGAAGAAGAAAGGAGAAGAAGAAGAAAAAGAAAAGAAAAGAAACCAGGAGAAAAGAAAGGACAAGTAAGGAACTATCTGAACAGACAGCGAAATCAAAGCTTATAGACCTGTTTTGTCTTGTTTCATTTGCCTCAGGAAAAGTTTGTTTCCTGACTAAGGAATTAAAAAGAACAATAGTATTGGGTTATATTGTGAGAACCTCACCGCTTTCTGCCCTTTTCCAATTTCTTTGGCGTCTGAAACCCATCTAGAACCATAAGCTCTGTAGTCACCAAGTTTAGTTCTGATCTTGAATAAAGTTGCCAAGGGCATATTTACTAGATCCTTAAATTGGGTGAAATGAAAGTCTTAGGAATTCAGACTTCTCTGTATAGCGTGTTTTCCAAGAAAAGGTGAAGAGGCAATGACAATAGATAGAATCAGATGAAATTAATAATTAAACCTACACACACACACACGCATATAATACTAAAGCTTGGCACACTGAAAAGCCCATGATTGGTGGAATTATATATGCCTGAATTGAATCCCAGCACTGTAATATCTTTGGGAAAATTATTTCATCTTTTAATACTTAAAATATATTTTTAAATCTAGGGATGGGGAGACACAGAATTATTTTAAGAATTAAATGAGAGAATTAAGTATAAAGGCATTTGAAGTCTTACTACTGAGATTAGATTCCTGACTCACTCAGTCCTACAAGTGATTTAATGTTGCAGAAAATCAGACTTCCCTATTTCTAAAACAGGAATTATAATTGCCTCTTTCATGGGTTTATAGTTAAGACTAAATGAGATAATGTAAAAGGACTTAGTTCAGTGCTTTTACATCAGAGTATCAGTTTGGCTGGGTGTAAATCTTGAGCCACTTTTCCTCTCAAAACTTTGTAAATATTAGTGTGTTTTCTTCTAGCTGTGGAGAAGCATGAAGGCAGCCTCAACCTTTTTCCCCATGTAATTGGCTTTTTTTTTTAGGTTATATTTCTCTAGAGTAATTTTAGGTTCATGATAACATTCAGAGGAAAATAGAGATTTTATTCATATACTCTCTATCCTCCAACATACATAAGCTCCCCCATTATACATCCCTTCTCCCCCACCCTCACTGGCAATCACTGATCTTTTTATCATATCCCTAGTTCTGTATTTTCTAGATATCATACAGTTGGACCATATAGTATATAGTTTTCTCAGACTGGCTTTCTACTTAGTAATATGCACTTAAGTTTCTCCATGTTTTCTCATGGCCTGATAGCGTGTTACTTTTTGGTGCTGAGTAATACACCATTATCTGGTTGTACCACAGTTTCTTTTCCCATTCAAAAAGCAGGACATCTTGGTTGCTTTCAAGGTTTGGTGGTTATGCATAAAGAGGCTGTAAATGTCAGCATGCAAGTTTTTATGTGCAGATATGGTTTCAACTCCTTCAAGTAAATACCAAGGAGCACAATTACTGCATCCGGTGGTACGTTTTATAAGAAAACACCAGACTGTCTCCCAAAGTGGCTATGTCATTTTGAACCCCCCTCCACAATGAATGAGAGTTCCTGTTGTTCTATATCCTTGTCAGCAATTGACACTATTCCAAATTTTGGCCATTCTAATAGGTGTGTTGTACAGTGTCATTGCTTTAGTGTGCTTTACCCTGATGACATATGATGTGAAGCATATTGTCTTAAGCATATTTTCCATCTGTATATTTCCTTTAAGGTAATATTTAAGGTAACTGCTCCAATTTTTGGTCAGCTTTTTCTCTTACTGTTGAGTTTTAAGAGTTCTTTGTATATTTAGGATAACAGTCTTTTATCAGATGTGTCTTTTGCAAAAATTTCCTCCCAATCTGTGATTTCTCTTTGCATTCTCTTGATAGTTTTTTGCAGAGCACAAGTTTTAAATTTATCATTTTTAAAAGGATCATGTACTTGATGTTTTATCTAAAAATGCATCACCATTCCCAAAGTCATCCATATTTTCTCCATTGTCATCTTCTAGGAGTTTCATCGATTTGCACTTGACATTTAAGTCTATAATCCATTTTGAGCTAATTTTTGTGAAGGATGTAAGCTCTGTGTCTAGATTTATTTATTTATTTCTTGTGGTGGGGGCCAGTGGTGGGAGGCCCTATATATGTCCAGTTGTTCCAACACCATTTGCTAAAGAAACTGTCTTTGCTCCAGTATATTGCCTTTGCATTTTGATCAAGGATCAGTTAACTATATTCATGGGGGTCTGTTTCTGGGATCTGTATTCTGTTCCATTAATCTGTTTATTTGTTTGTTTATTTTGTTTTTTCTTGCAAGTTTTGTTTGTTTATTTGTTTGTTTGTTTGTTTTTTACCAATATACTCTATCTTGGTTATTGAATCTTTACAGTAAGTCTTGAAATCGGGTAACATCAGTCCTCCACCTTTATTCATCACCTTCAGTATTGTGTTGGATCTTCCGGCTCTTTTGCCTCTCTGTGTAAACTTTAGAATAAGTTTATCAATATTCATAAAATAACTTGCTGGGATTTTGATTGGGATTGTACTGAATCCATAGATCAATTTGGGGATAATTGACACCTTGACAATATTAAGTCTTCCTATCAATTAATAAGGAATATCACTTCATTTGGTTAGTGGCTTTAATATCACTTATCAAAATTTTACAGTTTTCCTCATATGGATCTTGTATATATTTTGATATACCTAAGTATTTCATTTTTCTTTGGATGGTAATGGAAATGTTACTGTGTTTCCAGTTTTGAATTCTACATGTTCATTGTTGGGACATAGGAAAGCAATTGACTTTTGTATTATAACTGTGTATTGTACACCCTTGCTATAATCACTTATTGGGTCCAGGAGTTAGCCGACTGACTTTTTTTTTTCAAGGTTCTGCATAGACGATTGTGCCACTTGAAAAGAAAGAAAGAAAGCAAGAAAAATTATGTCTTTCTTCTAATTTGTATACCTTTTCTCTTTTCCTGCCTTAACGCATTAACAAAACTTCCAATATAATGTTGAAAACGTGTGGTGAGAAGGAACATCCTTGTCTTTTATGTGGTCATAGTGGGAGCTTTGAGTTTCTCACCATTCAGGATGATATTAACTGTATATGTGTGTGGGTATGCATGTATATGTATGTGTGTGTGTGTGTGTGTGTGTATGGCATATGCATAAGCATACATAACTGAATATATCACTACTATTATTCTTTTAACAAACTGTTATGTCAGATCAATTAAAAATATGCAAAAATTTTTTGTTTTATCTTCACTTGTTCTCTTAGATGTTTTTCCTTTCACTCTGTAGCTCTGAGTTTCTGATCTGCGTTATATTCCTTCCTTCTAGAGAATTCCACTTAACATTTCTTGTAAGGCAGGTCTTTTGGCTAGAAATTCCCTTAATTGTTGTCTAAGTTTTTATTTCTCCTTCACTTTTTAATAAAATATCTGCAGGGTGCAGAATTCTATGTTGGCATTTTTTTTTTCCTCTCTCAATACCTTTAATATTCCACTCCACTGTCTTCATGGTAGCAAGGTTTCTGAGAAATCACATGTAATTATCTTGGCTTCTCTTTAGGTAAGGTGTCTTTGACCTCTGGCTTCACTTTCTATTTTTTCTCCATCTTTTATTTTCTGTGATTTGAGAAGGATACACTTAGGTGTAGTCTGTTGGTATTTATCTTCCTTGGAGTTGTTAAGCTTCCCGGACCTGTGGTTTCATGTCTGACATTATTTGGGGGCAATTCTCAGTCATTATTGTTTCAACCTTTTCTTCTGTTCCTTTCTTTTTGTTCTCCTTCCCACTGGGTTTTGCAGTGGGTATCCTCATTTTGTGTATGTTACACTTTTACAGTTGTCCCATAGTCCTTAGAAACTACATTCTGCTTCAGCCACTGTTCTCTTTCCTTTTTTGGTTTTCAGGTATTCTGTTAGTATATCCTCTAGCTCAGAGAGTTTTTCTTCAGCCATGTCTAATCTACTAATGAGCCCTACTAATCTACTAATAAAATGTCAAAGACATTTTATTTTATTTTATTTTATTTTATTTTTATTATTTTTTTACCTCTAACATTTCTTTTGGTTCTTTCTTAGGATTTCCATCTTTCTGCTTACATTGTCCATCTATTCATGCATTGTCTACTTTATCCAGTAGAGACCTTCCTATATAACTCATAGCTGTTTTAAATTCCCAGGCTGATAATTCAATGTCCCTGTCATGTCTGGATGTGATACATATTCTGTCTCTTCAAATTGTGTGTGTGTGTGTGGTGCAGGGGTTGTTTTATTTCCTTTTCGTAATGCCTTATAAGCCCATCTTGATAGCTAGACATGCTGTACTGTGTAAAAGGAACTGCAGTAAATAAGCCTTTAATAATGTACTGGTGAGGTTTTGGAAAGGGAAAACATTCTATAGTGCTACTACAAGGTCTGTGTTTTAGTGTGCCTATGCTTCTGGACTATGAACTTCACAGGTGTTTCACAGAGATTTTTTTTTCCTTCCCCCCCTTAGCTGGGTTCCTGCGGGCTGGGCCTATCTGCTCAGAGTCCAGGCTGGCAAGGTCAGTCTGTTGCCTGTCCCCTAGCAGATCTCTGCAAGCAGAGAAAGAAGCCAGGCCCAGCAGTGTCACAGTCCTAGGAAGCCCCTCTGAGCACCATGGTCCATGGAGGGCCACTGGGGGACAGGTCCAGGCATGGAGCGCCCTTTGTGGAGGGGGCAGGTCTGTGCATAGTGGGCCTCAGAGCCTTCTGGTGGTCATGGCCACGGTCTCTTGCAGCCCCTGGTGCCCAGCACAGGGGCAGTGCATGGTAGCAATGGTAGGAGCACCAGTAGCACCAGGAGCCAGGCTCCTTGCCTGAGCAGGACAGCAGCCTAAGCTCCTGTGTCCTCGCCTGACCCACAGGCTCCCCCAGGACATGACTGTGTAGGCTTCACCTGGGCTGGGAGTTGCAGAAAAGTCTTCTTCATGGAAGCAATGTCCCCCCAGAAGAAGACTCTAGAGGGCAGTCGGGGCCACTCCTCTTCTTTGACAAGCTTGTCTCAGATAGCGGGAGGCCCAGGCACCAAGAACATGAGGACCTGGAGTGGTGCCCTGCTCCCCCACACCCGCCGCCTCCATCGCCCCACCCCCCAACCCCCGTCCAAACTCTCATGCACTCTGTGTCCTCACCACCTCACCTGAGCCGGATAAGTCAGGGATTTAAGGATTGAGGCTCGCGGCCCACTGTGTGAGTTCCCTGACCTTCCTGCCTTCCCTGCCCGCACAGCGCCAAGGCCCAATGTCACCGTGTGATCCCCAGGTTTCCCATCTAGAGTCTTAGAAGCTCTCTGAGCGGCCCTGCAAGCTTCCTCCCTGTCTCCATTTGCAGCGGCTCCAGAGGCCAAGATCCTCCTTCAGTCCTGGCACCTGTGTGGCCACTGGGGCCTTGCCTTTCCTGTGCACAACACCGTTCCGAAGGGCTCAGCCCCTTGGGTGCCTCCGAGGTCCACAGGCGCTCACTGTCTGGGAACAAGGTCCCCTCTGAGTCCTCAGGGCCCCTGGCATCAGCCAGAGAGCATCAACATGCGCTAAGGAAAGTAGGTGGGTGGGGGGACTGTGGTGATAGGCCTCTCACCTGGACGCTGAGGCTTGGCCACTGGGCATGTGGTGATGAGGGGAGGTTCCCCCGCCCACACTGCACTTCCACCAGGACTCCGGGGGCTCCAAGGTGGTGGTCAGACTCACAGGTGTACTTAGATGCTGAAGGAATATATATAGTAAGCTTTTGGAAGTTGTAACAATGTATATGTTTTATTTCTGACATCTCAGCATTTTCCTACAAAAATGTCATTTAGTTATTCAAAGACTGCCCACCATGAGGGAAGCACCCTTACTAGATAAGAGTTTTTCTATACTGGCGTTCAGGGATCTCACAATCAAGTAGTTAAGAAAAAAAAAGGTAATAAATAAATTACTTTAATAGACTAAATGTGCTATCATGCAGGTAGAAATAAAACAACAAAGCAAATGCCTCAGGCCTTGAGGGAAAGTGTCCTAGAGGTGATATAGTCTGTGCTGGGCTTTGCTGGATTAGTAGGAGTTTCTGAGCAGAGGGAACAAGTGACATAGTGTACTAATGGAATGCTCAAAGTTCTTAGGAAGGAGTGACAGGTGATGAGGATAACAAAACAAAAACCAGATGGGGAATCACCTTTGTCAGGTCAGGCCCTTTAATTTCTAGATAGTAGAGCTATAATCTAAGAAAATCAGAGTTAATCATGTGATTTAATTTTTGTTTTTAGAAAGACTGCTCTATCAAAGAATTGATGGGAGAGAGAAGGTCGCGGCAGGTCAGCTATTTAGGAGACAAATGAAAAAAATTCAGACAAATATTAATGAGGAGCTTGCATGTTGAAGGGGAAAATTTAAAGAGTGAGAATTAGATGTGGATGTAAGAAAGAAGGAATTAAGAATGAAGTTTCTAGCTTTTGAAGACTGGGTAAATATGGTGACATTAACAGGTTGCCAACTGAGCAAATTTTCAACATGGTGAACTTTAATGGTATAGGACAAAGTGTTAGTATTAGCAATACTAATGAAAGTTACAATTTAAGTTGAATGCTAACCATTTACCAGGTCCCCAGTTAAGTAATTGTGTGTGTTTGTGTGTGTGTGTGTGTGTGTGTGTGTATACGTACGTATGTATATGTATATGCATATGTATATGTATATATATTAACATCTAATTTTTTTTCACGTTTCCAAGGTTCACTGTTTATTCATTGTTTATGCACCACACCCAGCGCTCCATGCAATATGTGCCCTCCTTAATACCCACCTCAAGGCTCGCCCAAGACACCCACTCCCCCACTCCCCAACCCCTCCACTCCAAAACCCTCAGTTTCTCTATGATCTTACATTTTGTGACCTTACTCAACGTACTATATACTACCTCAATAAAATCATTTCAATTTTGAGAATTTCCTATCTCATATGATAAAGAACATTTTTAGAAGCTAGGCTTATGAAACTGCGTTATTACTGTTATCTCTTTGTGGCCTTTGGATTCTCTCTGATGTAGTTGCACATGACAGATGACAGATCATCACTTTAAATGAAAATGATAGAATGGCTCTGAAATGATTCAGCTGTTTTGCCTCCAGCTCAAAGAGGCTAAAAATTCCTACAAATTATATTGTTTAATGGAATTAGTTACTTAGCTCTCGGTATTTTGTAGTATAAAGTAGGGAAGTTGAATTGTTGTATATTGAATTTTGCAGTACTTGGGTTATTTTCACTTTTTAGTGTAATTTTTAATGTTAACATCTAAGTTTCTGGCCTATGCCAGAGAATATGATTGTATGGTATATGATTTCTGACTTTTCTTTATAAATTTTTGCAAAATCAGATATTTGGAAGTATGACATGTATGTTGAAAAGGATGTTACCAGATATGTGAATCATCAGTCCTTTCCTAATATTTTGTCCTCTCCTTCTGTCACTCACTAAGACAGCTGTGTATTGTTTTCCACTTCAGTTGTGGGCATGTCAATTTCTTCTTGTTAATTGATTAGTTTGAAACCTATATTGTGAGGTCCATAAAGCTCAGGATAGTTCTTTTATCAAGTGGAAATATTTTCTTTGGTCCGATTTTTTTTTCTCGTCTGTAACCCTTGACCCAGTAGAATGTGTCTGAGATTCTTCCATGTTACATCAGAAGTCTGTTCCTTTTTATTTCCAAGCAGTATGCCCTTTGAGGATATACCACAGTTAGCTTCTTCATTTGCCTGTCAATAGACATTTGAGTTGTTTACACTTTGGGGCTATTATGTGAAAACTGATGTGAATGTCTGCATGCAAGTCTTTTCTGTTTTCACTCTTTTGGGTAAATGCAACAGAGTTAAATTACTGGATCATATAGTAGGTGTTTCTGTACCTTTAAAGTAAACTGTCAGACATTATTCTAAGCTGTTTCTACTATTTTGCATACCCACCTACAATGAATGAGATCTCCAGTTGTTCCCCACCCCGGCCAAAGCTTAGTAACTGAATGACAATTAAAAAAATATATATAGGCTTTCTATTAGATATATAGTGGTATCTCAGTGTAGTTTTCATTGGGATTTTCCTGAAGTCTAAGATATTGGGCATCATCTCATGTAAATCATTGCCCATTTCCTTTGTGAAGCGAACTTTTGTGCATTTCTTTACGTGCCAACCTAGCGAATTATGAGTTCTTTCCATATTCTGAATATATAGGTTCTTTTTCAGATATATATAGTGAAAATATTTCCTCTAAATCTGTCTTGTCTTTTCATTTTCTTTAGTAATCGTTTTTGAGGAATAAAAATTTTTAGTTATGATGAAGTCTAATTGAACAAGATTTCTCTTTCATAGCTTATATGTCTGTGCCTTAACTAAGAAATATTTGAGTATTTGAAAGTCCCAAAGATAGTATCCTATGTTTCCTTCTATGATAGCCCTATGATCAAGGTGATTTCATTTTTGTCTATGGTATAAAGTAAAGTTAGAGGTTTATTGTTTTTCCTTACAGATACCCAGTTGTTGCAATACCAATGACTGTGAAGAGCTTCTTTTGCCAATTGGGAAAATAGGGCCTGTTTTCCTTCTGGAACCTTTGTCAAAAACCAGTTCACCATATTTGTATAGGTCTACTTCTGAACTCCATTATTTTCCATCACTCTATATGGCTATTCTTGCCAACATCATCATATCTTCCTTTCTAATGAACTTTCTAGTAAGATGTTCATGGTTTTTTGTTGATATTGCAATTTTTATTGGATGTTTCATTTGATCATTGCTAATATGTAGAAATACAGTTGAGACATTTCTTATTGACCTTTAATCTTTGATCTTACTAAATTCACTTACTGCTAGTTTTCTTTAAAAAACGCTTTTAGCTTTAATGTAGATTTCTCAGAATATTCTATGTACACATTCATTTCCCTTATGAATAAAGTCAGCATTTCTTCTTCCATTCTGACCTGTTCAATTTTCCTTTTCTTTTCTTACTTTAATGTACTAGCTAGAACCTCCAGTATATTGTTTAATAGAATTGGTGTGAAGAGACTTAATTTTTTGGTTCCTCAGTTTAGGCAGGAAAACAGTCTTCGACCATAACATATGATATTATCTAGCTATAGAGTCTTTTTGTAGATGTCCAGAATTAAATTGAGGAATTGTCTTTTTAGTTTTGTAGTGTTTCATCAGCTATGGGTGTTGAATTTTGTCAAATACTTCTCTTGCAACTTTGGAATAATCATTTGTTCTTTTGCTTTTTTTTTTTTTTTCAGTCTTCATATTGTAATTACAGTGATTTTTTAAAAATAAACATTTATTTTTAAATGTTTATTTTAGAATAGATTCAGATACAGAGGAAAGTTGCAAGACATTTACAGAGTTTCTGAGTACCATTAACATCTTAAAACACTGTAATACAGTTGTCACAACAAATGAACCAGCATTAATACATTGTTACTGACTGAAGGCTGTAATTACCAGATTTTTACCTAATGTCCCTTTTCTATCCCCAGATCTCATCCCAAGTACAATATTAGATATAGTCATTGTATCTTCCTTAAGCTTCTCTAGAGTATGACAGCTGTTCAGACCTTTCTTATTTTAGATAACCTTGACAATTTTGAGGCATTTAGTAGAATGTCCTTCATTTGGGTTTGTTTGAAGTTTCCTTACAGTTAGAGCGGGGTTCTGTGTGGGTTTATAAAGTACTTTCAGTCCATATACATTAGGCATAGGGCTGCAGTTTTCCTGTACTCTCTTTGTCTGGTCTGGCACCAGGATAATGGTGAACTCATAAAATGAGCTGGGTGGCTTTCCCTCCTCCTTCCAGAAGAGCATATAGGGAATGCCAGTATTTCCTCCTAAAATGCTTCATTGAATTCACTAGAAAAGTGATCTAGAGCTTAAGGGGTTTCTTTACTGGAACGGTTTTAAATATGATTTTAATTCTTTAACAGAAGTAAAACAATCTTTCTTGAGTTGGTGTTGGTAACTAGTTTATTTCAAGGAATGTGCACACTTCATCGCGGTTGTCAACTTAATCACCACAAAGTTATTCATAATATTTTAATGTGTTTAATATATGTATGAATTGTCATTTTAGTTATTTCTTTTATTTATTCTTTTATTTTGGATAGCAGTGATTTCTGAATTTTTTTTCTTCATAGATAACTCTACGAATGAATCAATTTCATTTATTATTATTATTTTTTTAATTTTTTAATCTTTTAATAAACATACAATATATTATTAGCCCCAGGGGTACAGGTCTGCAAATCGCCAGGTTTACACACTTCACAGCACTCACCATACCACATACCTTCCCCAATGACCATAACCCCACCAACCTCTGCCAACCCACCTCCTCCCAGCAACCCTCAGTTTGTTTTGTGAGACTAAGGGTCTCTTATGGTTTGTCTCCCTCCCGATCCCATCTTGCTTCATTCATTCTTTTCCTACCCCCCAAATCCCCCACATTGCCTCTCCACTTCCTCATATCAGGGAGATCATATGATAGTTGTCTTTCTCTGATTGACTTATTTCGCTAAGCATAATACCCTCTAGCTCCATCCACATCATTGCAAATGGCAAGATTGCATTCCTTTTGATGGCTGCATAGTATTTCATATATACATATACCACATCTTCTTTATCCATTCATCTGTTGATGGACATCTAGGTTCTTTCCATAGCTTGGTTATTGTGGACATTGCTGCTACAAATATTTGGGTACACATGCCCCTTTGGGTCACTACATTTGTATCTTTAGGGTAAATACCCCATTGTGCAATTACTGGGTCATAGGTTAGCTCTATTTTCAACTTTTTGAGGAACCTCCATGCTGCTTTCCAGAGTGGTTGCACCAGCTTGCATTCCCACCAACAGTGTAGGAAGGTTCCCCTTTCTCCACATCCTCGCCCACAACTGTCATTTGCCAACTTGATTTTAGCCATTCTGACTGGTGTGAAGTGGCATCTCGCTGTTGTTTTGATTTGTATTTCCCTGATTCCGAGTGATGTGGAGCATTTTTTCATGTGCCTGGTGGCCATCTGGATGTCTTCTTTGCAGAAATGTCTGTTCATGTCCCTTGCCCATTACTTGATTGGATTATTTGTTCTTTGGGTGTTGAGTTTGCTAAGCTCTTTATAGATTTTGGATACTAGCCCTTTATCTGATATGTCATTTGCAAATATCTTCTCCCATTCTGTGAGTTGTCTTTTGGTTTTGTTAACTGTTTCCTTTGCTGTGCGAGAGCTTTTGATCTTGAGGAAACCCCAATAGTTCATTTTTGCCCTTGTTTCCCTTCCTTTGGTGATGTTCCTAGAAAGAAGTTGCTGTGGCTGAGGTCAAAGAGGTTGCTGCCTGTGTTCTCCTCAAGGATTTTGATGGATTCCTTTCTCACATTGAGGTCCGTCATCCATTTTCAGTCTATTTTCGTGTGTGGTGTAAGGAAATGGTCCAGTTTCATTTTTCTGCATGCGGCTGTCCAATTTTCCCAACACCATTTATTGAAGAGGTTGTCTTTCTCCATTCTTTCCTGCTTTGTCGAAGTTTAGTTGACCATAGAGTTGAGTTTCTATTTCTGGGGTCTCTATTCTGTTCCATTGATCTACGTGTCTGTTTTTGTGCCAGGACCATACTGTCTTGATGATGACAGCTTTGTAATAGAGCTTGAAGTCCGGAATTGTGATGCCACCAACTTTGGATTTCTTTCTCAATATTCCTTTGGTTATTTGAGGTCTTTTCTGGTTCCCTATAAATTTTAGGATTATTTGTTCCATTTCTTTGAAATAAATTAAAAATAGATCTTCCCTATGACCCTGCCATTGCACTACTGGGTATTTACCCCAAAGATACAGATGTAGTGAAAAGAAGGGCCATCTGTACCCCAATGTTTATAGCAGCAATGGCCACGGTGGCCAAACTGTGGAAAGAAGCAAGATGCCCTTCAACAGACAAATGGATAAGGAAGATGTGGTCCATATACACTATAGAGCATTATGCCTCCATCAGAAGGGATGAATACCCAACTTCTGTAGCAACATTGACGGGACTGGATGAGATTATGCTGAGTGAAATAAGTCAAGCAGAGAGAGTCAAGTATCATATGGTTTTACTTATTTGTGGAGCATAACAAATAACATGGAGGACATAGGGAGATGGAGAGGAGAAAGGAGTTGAGGGAAATTGGAAGGGGAATTGAACCATGAGAGACTATGGACTCTGAAAAACAATCAGGGTTTTGAAGAGGCGAGGGTGAAATGTTGGGGGAGCCAGGTTTTGGGTATTATGGAGGGCATGTATTGCATGGAGCACTGGGTGTGGTTCATAAACAATGAATTCTGTTATGCTGAAATGAAATAAATTAATACAAAATTTAGGAAAAATGATAGAAAAAAATGGATGGGATTTTGATAGGGATTGCATTAAATGTGTAGATTACTCTTGGTATCATAGACATTTTCACATCATTTGTTCTTCTAACCCAGGAGCATGTAACATTATTCCATTTCTTTGTGCCTTTGTGTCTTCTTTGTCTTCTGTGTCTTCTTTGTGTCTTCCTCAATTTCTTTCATGAGTACTTTATAGTTTTCTGAGTATAGATTCTTTGCCTCTTTGGTTAGGTTTATTCCTAGTTATCTTATGGTTTTGGGTACAGTTGTAAATGGGATTGACTCCTTAATTTCTCTTTCTTCTGTCTTGTTGTTGGTGTAAAGAAATGCAACTGATTTCTGTGCATTGATTTTATATCCTGACACTTTACTAAATTCTGTACAATTTCTAGAAGCTTTGGAGTGGAGTCTTTTGGGTTTTCCACATATAGTATCATATCATCTGCAAAGAGTGATAGTTTGGCTTCTTCTTGCCTATTTGGATGCCTTTAATTTCTTTTTATTGTCTGACCGCTAAGGCTAGGACTTCTAGTACTATGTTGAATAGCTGTGGTGATAATGGACATCCCTGCCGTGTTCCTTACCTTAGCCGAATAGCTCTCAGGTTTTCTCCATTGAGAATGATATTTGCAGTGGGTTTTTCATAGATGGCTTTGATAATATTGAGGTATGTACCCTCTATCCCTACACTTGGAAGAGTTTTGACCAGGAAGGGATGCTGTACTTTGTCAAATGCTCTTTCAGCATCTATTGAGAGTATCATATGTTTCTTGTTCTTTCTTTTATTAATGTATTATATCACGTTGATTGGTTTGTGGATGTTGAACCAAGCTTGCAGCCCTGGAATAAATCCCTCTTGGTCGTGGTGAATAATCCTTTTAATGTACTGTTGGATCCAATTGGCTAGTATTTGGATGAGAATTTTCACATCTTTGCTCATCAAGGATATTGGTCTGTAATTCTCTTTTTCGACGGGATCCTTCTCTGGTTTTGGGATCAACGTGATGCTGGCCTCATAAAATGAGTTTGGAAGTTTCCCTTCCATTTCTATTTTTTTGGAACAGTTTCAGGTTAATAGGAATTAGTTCTTCTTTAAATGCTTGGTAGAATTCCCCTGGGAAACCATCTGGCCCTGGGCTTTTGTTTGTTTGGAGATTTTTGATGAGTGTTTCAATCTCCTTACTGGTTATGGGTCTGTTCAGGTTTTCTATTTCTGCCTGATTCAGTTTTGGTAGTTTATATATCTCTAGGAATGCATCCATTTCTTCCAGATTGTCAAATTTGTGGCATAGTCTTGCTCATATTATGTTCTTATAATTATTTGTATTTCTTTGGTGACAGATCCTTTGAGTTTGATATAGTGTCCTTCCTCATCTCTTATTATAGACTTTGGCTTAATATCTAATTGATCTGATATAAGGATTGCCACTCCTGCTTTCTTCTGATATCCATTAGCATGGTAAATTGTTTTCCACCCCCTCACTTTAAATCTGGAGGTGTCTTCGGGTTTAAAATGAGTTTCTTGTAGGCAACATATAGATTTTTTTTTTTATCCATTCTGATACCATGTGTCTTTTGATTGGGGCATATAGCCCATTAAGATTCAGGGTAACTATTGAGAGATATGTATTTAGTGCCATTGTATTCCCTGTAAGGTGACTGTTACTGTATATTGTCTCTGTTCCTTTCTGATCTACTACATGTAGGCTCTCTCTTTGCTTAGAGGATCCCTTTCAATATTTCCTGTAGAGCTGGTTTGGTGTTTGCAAATTCTTTCAGTTTTGGTTTATCCTGGAAGCTTTTAATCTCTCCTTCTATTTTCAATGATAGCCTAGCTGGATATAGTATTCTTGGCTGCATATTTTTCTCGATTAATCCTCTGAATATATCATGCTAGTTCTTTCAGGCCTGCCAGGTCTCTGTGGATAAGTCTGCTGCCAGACTAATATTTTTATCATTGTATGTTACAGACTTCTTCTTCCGGGCTGCTTTCAGGATTTTCTCTTTGTCACTAAGACTTGTAAATTTTACTATTAGGTGATGGGGTGTGGACCTATTCTTATTGATTTTGAGGGGCGTTCTCTGAACCTCCTGAATTTTGATGCTTGTTCCCTTTGCCGTATTAGGGAAATTCTCTCCAATATACCTTCTGCTCCCCTCTCTCTTTTTTCTTCTTCTGGAATCCCAATTATTCTAATGTTGTTTCATCTTATGGTGTCACTTATCTCTCGAATTCTCCCCTCATGGTCCAGTGTTTGTCTCTCTTTTGCTCAGCTTCTTTATTCTCTGTCATTTGGTCTTCTATACCGCTAATTCTTCCTTCTGCCTCATTTATCCTAGCAATAAGAGCCTCCATTTTTTATTGCACCTCATTAATAGCATTTTTTTATTTTGACTTGGTTAGATTTTATTTCTTTGATTTCTCCCGAAAGGGCTTTTATCTCTCTGGAGAGGGTGTCTCTAGTATCTTCCATGCCTTTTTAAAATCCAGCTAGAACCTTGATAATCATCATTCTGAACTCTAGATCTGACATATTACCAATGTAATATGGACCCAGAGAGCATACACTAAAGTGAAATAGGTAAGACATAATGGACAAACGCTTGAGGATTTCACTCCTGTCTGGATTCTGAAAAGCAAAACAAATGAATAAACAAGGAAACAAAAAGCAAAATCAGAATTTCAATATAGATAACAAAGAGATGGTTCTCAGAAGCAAGGTGAGGGGGGACATGGAAGAAATAGGGGGAGGGGTGTAGGAGACACAGTTTTCCCATTGTGGGTTGAATAAGTCACGGAGATGAAAGGCACAGCATAGGGAATATTATCAATTGTATTGGAATAGTGTCTCAGGTGATGGATGATAGCTACACTTGTGGTCATTACAATATAAGGTAAAAAGTTGTCCAGTCATTATAATGTTCACCTTACGTTAACAAATTATCGTGTGTCAACTATGATTAAAAAAAAAAAAAGTTAAAGTCAGAAAGTATACATATATAACAAGAACGGGTTTTCCTGGGAGTGACAGAAACCTAAAGGCAATCCAGCTGGAATTATTCCCAATCCACCACTCTAGGGGCAAAAGGTAACTGCTCTCTTTGGGAGACACCACTCCTCACTTCTGTGGTAATTTACATCTAGTTTCAGCACCTGTTGCCAGCTTTGTCCTGTGTGCCACTTTGGTTCCTGTTCAGTCCCAGGCCACATGCTCTTCTCTTCATCGTCCTCACGGGTAAGCCCATCTGCTCCCGTTTTTTTGACAGTACCTCTCTGTTCATATTCTTCTCTCCCCTGAGCTCTAGAGCTTGTGTATCTGCACAGGGATGAGATGGCTCCATTTGACAACTCAGTCATTCAACAAGTACTTTATGGGAACTTCCTATGTGCTGGTGGGGAAGAGCTATGGGATGCCCCTGGAAACTTTTTTCTTTCTTTCTTTCTTTCTTTCTTTCTTTCTTTCTTTCTTTCTTTTTTTTTAAGTTTCATGGTGCAATTTAGTGATGTATCAGTTGGATATAATATGTGGTGCTCATTTCATCAAATGTCATCCGTAATGCCCACAACCCAGTTACCCCATATCCCAACTTACCTCCTCTCCAGCAACCCTCAGTTTGTTCCCTAGTGT
>NW_022632144.1:0-16097 GCF_010015895.1 Lontra canadensis | reverse complement strand
AGAGTCCATCTCCTTAGTGACCCATTTGGAGCAAGAGTGCTTTATGTTGACATCTGGGATCCTGATACCATTGACAGAAGAGAATCAAGCATGTTGGTATAACCTGGAGAAAACCTTCACCTTTATTGGAAAGCTCTCGACACTGTATCCCTGAAACTCTAATTTCTCAAATGTTAATGTTTGCCACGAAAAGTATTGTCAAATGGAGATAAGCAAATTTAAACCGATTTCTTTTGTGCTAGAGATATAGTGCAGTTCTGTAATATTTCTCAAACATAGAGGATCATTGAGTCTTTCTGTTGAGGCACAATCCTCACCTTCCAGCAAAGTATATGTTCTTTGGGATATAATTTAAGAAACACTACTGCAGAGATAATCATTTAGGCTGTTAATTCAGTAAAAATACATCAAGCTTTTACAGCTATGTTTTAGAGTTTGGAGATAGAGAGATAAAAAATAGTCCCTTCCCTCAAGAAGCTCTTGGTTTCGATGGGGTGCCATAATATAAGTGTTGGATATAGTGATAAATGCCATGATAGAAGCCGAGATTCTTGGAACCAGTCAATGTTTGAAGTAAGATTTGGAGAATGACTACAGTTAATCTGTTGAAGAGGTGGAGGAGGGCTATTTAACTTATTTTATTTTTTTCAAAAATATTTATTAATTTGAGAGAGTGTGAGTGGGAGAGAGACATGAGCAGAGGGGTGGGGCACAGAGAGAAGGAGAAGCTGACTCCCCACTGAGCAGGAAGCCTGACGTGGGGCTGGATCCCAGGACCCTGGGCTCATTACCTGAGCTGAAGGCAGAAGCTCAGACTGAGCCACCCAGGCCCCCTGAGGTGGGCTATTGTAAAGAAAAGGAGCAGCGGGTGAAAGCACAAGGGTAAGGGATGGTGGAGAGTGGGGAGGATGGGGGTTGGGAAGGGGGGGTGAGAGTACTTATATATGTGTTTAAGTTTAGGGGATCCTTTATAGGTTTTAAAATTCAGTATGGAAATATGTAATTTTATAAATTATAAATTGTTTTTACACTTTTACAGTTCGAACTCACACCATTATTACTTGCTGTAAATGAAAACAAACACCAAATGGTGGAATTGTTAATAGGAAAAAAAGCAGATGTACATGTGGTTGATAAGTCGAAAAGGTACAGTAGTTGTTTTTTTTTTTTAAACCTTATATTGTTCTAGGGTGGTAAGAATTAAGTCAGAAAGATTAACTTAATAAGAAGAGGATTAATTTATAATTATATAGTGAAAAATGTCGACATGTCATCAGTTACGCAGAAAACAATTGTTCTGATGAGGCAACATGAAGAACAGTATACGGCAGAATTTATATTCCTTCATATTATTGACTGATGTGATCTGCAGTTTTTTTTTTTCTGCCATATGATTTTATGTTAGCTAAATGGGTTTCATATTAGTTTTATTATAAAATGTGGACTCCTTTTATTTTATGAAACAATACTGAACTTCATAACCCTTTTATAGTTTTTTTGGAAACATCTACTTCGTATATATTTTCCTTAAAAGATGCATATTAAACATAAATAGGAGTTGTTTTATCTTTTGAATGATTCCTTGCTTTAAATTGCCTTTTTAAAAAATTTTTATTTATTTATTTATTTATTTTAAAGATTTTATTTATTTATTTGACAGATGGAGATTACAAGTAGGCAGAGAGGCAGGCAGAGAGAGAGGAAGGGAAGCAGACTCCCTGCCGAGCAGAGAGCCTGATGTGGGGCTCGATCCCAGGACCCTGAGATCATGACCTGAGCCGAAGGCAGAGGCTTAACCCACTGAGCCACCCAGGCGCCCCTAAATTGCCTTTTTTTTTTTTAAAGAATACTGATGTTAGATGATCCCTAAGTGATTATTAATTACTATTACCAGATAGTGTGGGCTTATCATCCTTTTTCATGTTCAGTATATATATATTTTTGTTTTGTTTTGTTTTGTTTTGTTTTGTTTTCATTGGTAAGGGTAGAAGGATGAAAGATAACTTTAATTGAATAGATTTTTCTTTTAATGAGGACAAATCATAGGTGGGTGATAAAGAGAAAAGAGATGGACTTTAGATTGATACAAGACTTGGTTTAATTCCTTTCCTACTTGCTGGGTATGTGACTCTGGAAACATGACTTAGCATCACCAGATACGTTCTCTGATATGAAAAGGAGGATAATATATCCTTCAAGGGTTGTTGTGTGTAAATAATATCTTATATATATAGTATTTAATTTAGTGCCTAACACATGCTTATCTTAGTATCATTAACTGCAACTATGACTCTTTTATTACTGTTAGTATGAATGCTGTTATTTTAAGCCTGCAAGTAGCTTTTTGTTTTTTTAATTTTTTTTATTTTTAAATATTTTATTTTTTGAGAGAGAGAGAGAGAGAGAGAGAGCATGAGCAGGGGAAGGGGTTAGAGCAGGGAGCCAGACGGGCTTAATTCTAGGACCCCAAGTTCATGACTGAGCTGAAGGCAGACGTTTAAATGACTGAGCCACCCAAGCACCCCTGCCAATAACTTTTTTTAAAAAAGATTTTATTTATTTATTTGACAGACAGAGATCACAAGTAGGCAGAGAGGCAGGCAGAGAGGGAGGGAAAGCAGGCTCCACTCTGAGCAGAGAGCCCGATGTGGGGCTTGATCCCAGGACCCTAAGATCATGACCTGAGCTGAAGGCAGAGGCTTAACCCACTGAGCCACGCAGGCACCCCTGCAAATAACTTTTTTTACAGACCTGTCCTCTAGAAGGCTTGGAAGTACACTGAATCAGCTTAAGGAAACAATGGGGAATTCTTTTTTAAAATCTTCACTTGTTCAGTTAAGTGACCTCAGCATAGTTTCTTGTTCATCAAATGACTTTAAACTAGCAACTTCTACTCTCATACCAAGGTGGGACAAGAGGCTTCTTTTTTGTCTTTTAATTTTAGCCATGGAGGTAATTTACAAAGATAAACCCTTGAACTTGTTAATGGTCAATTCTGTACTGACAGGCAAGATATTAACCTGGTAAAGTATATGAAATTTGCTGTTTAGATAACTCTAAGTTCCTAAGGGTGAAGTTGTGTCTCTGTTATTTTAGAACAGCCCTCATGCTTGCTGCAATTTCTAACTCTCCGGATGTAGTCAGGCTTCTTCTTCAGCAAGGTGTTAATACCTCTTCTCAAGATGAATGTGGATGGACGGCAGGACACTATGCTGTTTTTGGTGGATTTGATGTGTAAGTGTTTACATTAAAATGTTAGTTATTACTAAAGTGAAGTTTAAGATAATTGAACTCTTAGTTCTTTTTTTTTTTTTTTAAAGATTTTATTTGCTTATTTGACAGAGAGATCACAAGTAGATGGAGAGGCAGGCAGGGAGAGAGAGAGAGAGAGAAGCAGGCTCCTCGCTGAGCAGAGAGCCCGATGCGGGACTCGATCCCAGGACCCTGAGATCATGACCTGAGCCGAAGGCAGCAGCTTAACCCACTGAGGTACCCAGGCGCCCTGAACTCTTAGTTCTTATGTAACAGATGAGAGTTCGTAGTTTGATTCCGGCAATTTTGGGACCGCAGTGAGTTAGCCCATGTCACTTGCCAGAAACCAAGACAAAGGCTAGACTAGTCAGCATTAGAAAGGAGTGCAGGATTTTTTTTTATCTCAGGACTATTGAGACCTTTATCTTTAGGGATCCTAACTGTATCTGTTTCACTCCAAGGATAACTGTTATGCATGGGGTACAAAGAATGTTACATTTGTGTTTTTATTCCTTCCTGCCTCCCTCCCTCCCTCCCTCCCTCCCTCCCTCTCTTCCTCCTTTCCTTTCTTTGTAGATTTTATTTATAATTATTTCAGAGAGGGACAGAGTAGGGACAGAGGAAGAAGTAGATTCCTTGCTTAGCAGGGAGCCTGACGTGGGGCTCAATCCCAGGACCCCAAGGCTGTGACCTGAGCTGAATGCAGATGCTTAACCAAGTGCCAAGTGAGCCACCTGGGTGCCCCAACATCACCTTATTTTTTTTCCCCCTTAACTAGTTGCGTCCTGAGATGCTCAGTTTAGTAGAAAACCCTATCCTTTCCCTTGAGCGTTATCTCCTATTCTTTCCCCCTTGAATTTTCCAAGAACCTAAGGAGTTCCCTAAGACCAAAGAGTCCATCCTCTTTCTCAAGTCATTTGGAGGGAAAAAAGGACATTCTTATCATTCCCTTGTTTTCTTTGATTCTATTGCTGCAATATTGCTGTGTGGTGCCTTGGTGACTCAGTTGGTTAAGTGACTGTCTTTGGCTCAGGTCATGATCCTGGAGTCCCAGGATTGAGTCCCCCCAGGTGGGCTCCCTGCTCAGTGGGGAGTCTGCTTCTCCCTCTGACCCTCCCCTCTCTCATGTTCTCTCTCTCCCTCTCTCATTCTCTCTCTCAAATAAATATCTTAAAAAAAGAAAGAAAAATAAAGAATTTATTTTTTGAGAGAGAGAGAGAGCGAGAGCATGAGCAGGGGGAGGGGTTGAGTAGGGAGCCAGATGTGGGGCTCAATTCCAGGACCCCAAGATCATGACGGAGCTGAAGGCAGACACTTAAATGACTGAGCCATCCAGGCACCCCTGCAAATAACTTTTTATACAGACCTGTCCTCTAGAAGGCAATTTTTTTTTTTTTCTGCAGTCTGGTTATGATTGACCTTTGCTCCCAGGATGCCCTTGCTGATCCGCATTCCTCAGTCTTCACGGTGACCCACAATGAGACTTCAAAGTTACAACATTTTTTAGTTTACGACATATGCTTATATGCTCAGCTGCTATTCCAAGGCACCAGCACCCTTTTCTGGCTGCTGGGCCCCCTGGCTTTAGCCACACACACCCTTCCCTTCACACTCAAAAGCCTTACGTGAAGCCCATATGTTAGCGCAGACCTTCATAATGAAGTACCGCTTGAGGATTTCGCTTGTCTATCCTGCTAGCAGATGGTAGTCGGGACCCTTCTAAGCTGTCAAAGAGGTTCAAATAATGCTACGGGAAGAGCCTGGACTTTCCTTTCTCCTTTGTTACTAGGCCTGTATCTCAAGCCTGCTTTAAATCCCGCGGAGCGCCTTTCCTTATGAGGTGATGAAAGGTCTCATACTGCCCTTCCCAGAGTGGTGGGCGTCACGCTTCCCAGAGGCCATGTTTTGGGTATAATATTTCATTAACTCCTCTTAACAACGTTGTGAAATTAGGCAGTAAGATGCTGGTTTTATAGAGGAAGACTTGGAGCCAGAGAGAAGTGGCTCATCCAAGAGCTAATAGCTGTGGTTATAGAGTTAGGACCACTGAGATCAAGACACGTTCCGTTATGGCACGCTAACACTACTAGTTGCTAAATTACTACTTCATGACTAGTTCACCTTACTTTGAAGTATGTGGGGTAATTTAAATTTTGATATTAGCTCTGATATTATTCAAAATACTCTTATGAATTTGATATATTTGGTAAATGTTTCTCATATCAGTATTAAAATAGTAACATTGTTTATCACCCTTTTTATATGTAGCAATCGCCAAATAATTGCCAAACATACGGAAGAAAGACTTAAAAATTTTTCGCAAAATAACAATCCAGGTAAGACTTTTCAGAGTGAAGTACTTTTGGTGGTCACATAGATGAAGTCAGAGTAAGAAAGTTTTGATAATGAAAGAGCAGTGGGAAAAAAAAAAAAACAACCAATGTGTAAATTGTATAAGTTCACTTTCTTGCTTTCTTCCTTTCTTTCTCTTTCTCTCTCTCCCCCCGCTCTCGATTTTACTTATTTATTTGACAGAGAGAGAGAGTGAGAGAGCACAGGCTGAGGGACAGGGAGAATCAGGTTTCCCACTGAGCAGGGAGCCCAATGTGGGACTCAATCCCAGGGTCCAGGGATCTTTACCTGAGCTGAGGCAGATGCTTACCCAACTGAGCCACCCAGGGGCCCCTATTTTTTTTTTTTCTTTCTTAATATCTTTCTTTTATTTTTTTAATTTCTTTTCAGTGTAACAGAATTCATTGTGTATGCACCCCACCCAGTGCTCCAAGCAATACGTGCCCTCCCTAATACCCACCAAGAGGCTCAACCAACTTCCCACCCCCTGCCCCTTCAAAACTCTCAGGTTGTTTTTCAGAGTCCATAGTCTCTCATGGTTCATCTCCCCCTCCAGTTTCCCTCAATTCCCTTCTCCACTCCATCTCCCCATGTCTTCCATGTTATATGTTATGCTCCAGAAATAAGTGAAACCATGTGATAATTGACTCTCTCTGCTTGACTTATTTCACTCAGCATAATCTCTTCTAGTTCCATCCATGTTGCTACAAAAGTTGGGTACTCATCCTTTCTAATGGAGGCATAATACTCCATAGTGTATATGGACCACATTTTCCGTATCCATTCGTCCATTGAAGGGCATCTTGGTTCTTTCCACAGTTTGGTGACCGTGGCCATTTCTGCTATGAACATTGGGGTACAATGGCCCTTCTTTTCACTACGTCTGTATCTTTGGGGTAAATACCCAGTAGTGCAATTGCAGGGTCATAGGGAAGCTCTATTTTTAATTTCTTGAGGAATCTCCACACTGTTCTCCAAATTGGCTGCACCAACTTGCATTCCCACCAATGGTGTAACAGGGTTCCCCTTTCTCCACATCCTCTCCAACACATGTTGTTTCCTGTCTTGCTAATTTTGGCCATTCTAAGTGGTGTAAGGTGGTATCTCAATGTGGCTTTAATTTAAATCTCCCTGATGCCTAGTGATGATGAACATTTTTTCACGTGTCTGATAGCCATCTGTATGGCTTCACTGGAGAAGTGTCTGTTCATGTCTTCTGCCCATTTTTTGACATGGTTATCTGTTTTGTGTGTGCTGAGTTTGAGTAGTTCCTTATAGATCCTGGGTACTGTCATTGGCAAATATCTTCTCCCATTCTGTAGGTTGCCTCTTTGTTTTGTTGACTGTTTCCTTTGCTGTGCAGAAGCATTTGATCTTGATAAAGTCCCAAAAGTTCATTTTCACTTTTGTTTCCTTTGCCTTTGGAGACATATCTTGAAAGAAGTTGCTGTGGCCAATGTCGAAGAGGTTACTGCCGATGTTCTCCTCTATGATTCTGATGGATTCCTGTCTCATATTGAGGTCTTTTACCCACTTCGGGTTTATCTTTGTGTACGGTGTAAGAGAATGGTTGAGTTTCATTCTTCTACATATAGCTGTCCAGTTTTCCCAGCACCATTTATTGAAGAGACTGTCTTTAAGCCAGCATTAACCAGATCCCCAAACCCGGCAAAGACCCCACCAAAAAAGGATAATTTCAAACCAATATCACTGATGATTATGGATGCTAAGATTCTCAACAAGATCCTAGCAAATAGGATCCAACAGCACATTAAAAAGATTATCCACCACGACCAGGTGGGATTCATCCCTGGGTTGCAAGGATGGTTCAACATTCGCAAATCAATCAATGTGGTAGAGCAAATCAATAATAGAAGAGAGAAGAACCACATGGCTCTCTCAATTGATGCAGAAAAAGCATTTGACAAAATCCAGCATCCATTCCTGATTAAGACGCTTCAAAGTATAGGGATAGAGGGAACATTCCTCAACTTCATAAAATCTGTCTATGAAAAACCCACAGCAAATATCATCCTCAATGGGAAAAAGCTGACAGCTTTCCCATTGAGATCAGGAACATGACAAGGATGCCCACTCTCACCACTCTTGTGTAACATATTATTAGAAGTCCTAGCAACAGCAATCAGACAACAAAGAGAAATGAAAGGTATCCAAATTGGCAATGAAGAAGTCAAAATCTCTCTCTTCGCAGATGACATGATACTTTATATGGAAAACCCAAAAGACTCCACCCCCAAACTACTAGAACTCATACACCAATTCAGTAATGTGGCAGGAAACAAAGTCAATGTACAGAAATCAGTTGCTTCCTTATACACTAACAATGAAAACACAGAAAGGGAAATTAGAGAATCGATTCCATTTACTATAGCACCAAGAACCATAAGATACCTGGGAATAAACATAACCAAGAGGTAAAGGATCTGTACTCGAGAACTACAGAACACTCCTGAAAGAAATCAAAGAAGACACAAAAAGATGGAAGACCATTCCATGCTCTTGGATCGGAAAAATAAACATTGTTAAAATGTCTATACTGCCTAGAGCAATTGGAAAGCCATTCCAATAAAAATTCCACCAGTATTTTTCAAAGAGCTGGAACAAATAATCCTAAAATTTGTATGGAATCAGAAGAGACCGCAAGTTGCTAAGGAAATGTTGAAAAAGAAAAAAAAAATTGGTGGCATCACGTTACCTGATTTCAAGCTTTACTACAAAGCTGTGATCACCAAGACAGCATGGTACTGGCATAAAAACACACACATAGACCAGTGGAACAGAGTAGAGAGCCCAGATATGGACCCCCAACTCTATGGTCAAATAATCTTCGACAAAACAGGAAAAAATATACAGTGGAAAAAAGACAGTCTCTTAATATCTTTCTTAATTGTCTAGTTTTCAGAATTATTTAAGAATTTAAATACTGTCATGAACAATAGCAACAAATCCATGAGAGAGACTGGACTCCAGGAAATAAACTGAGGGTTTCGGAAGGGAGGGGGTGTGGGTATGGGGGAACTGGGTGATGAGTATTAAGGAGGGCACGTGTCATGATGAGCACTGGGTGTTATACGCAACTAATGAATCATTGAACACTACATCAGAAACTTACGATGTAGTATATGCTGGCTAACTGAACATAATTAAAAAAAAAAGTACCTCAGTGTGAACAACAACAAAAAAGGAAGTTAATTGTAGGCAATTTAAAATATGAGACATTAGTGTCTGAAAAGAAATTCATTATTTTAGTCATGACCCCTAAAATCCCTTATATCTTTGTGTAAATAAGAGAAAGATTTTTAAGTTAGTATGTTTTATACTTCCTCTATAAGCATATTAAAACAAATTGAGCTTGTTATGAAAATGGATCTTTTAATTTTTTTTTAAGATTTTATTTATTCACTTGACAGACAGAGATCACAAGTAGGCAGAGAGGCAGGCAGAGAGAGAGGAGGAAGCAGGATCCCCGCTGAGCAGAGAGCCCGATGTGGGGCTCGATCCCAGGACTCTGAGATCATGACCTGAGCCGAAGGCAGAGGCATTAACCCACTGAACCACCCAGGCGCCCCTGGATCTTTTAATTTTTACAAGTGGATTACATTTAGTAAATATTATTACATACTGATTTGTCTCATTAAAAAAGGAGCTATCCTTAAAACTGGGAACTCTACAATACCTTCCTGGTACCGTAAACAAATAGCAAAAATACGAACTGGAAAACTTAGCTAGTATGCAACAATACCAGTGAGACTATTTTTTTTCTTTAAAGGTGACTGTCTATGGTACAGAAATCAGAAAAGAAACGCCTTGAGAAGCATAGGTTGTTTTACATATTTTTGTATCCACAAGATCTCACCATTAACAACTTCATTTCTCATTAGTAAAAGAGAATGAGATATATTGACTTTATTAGAACAATGTTTTCTTCTGTTTGTTGCATAATTGTCATGGTAGTGTAATTTGTTTTTAAAGATTTTATTTATTTATTTGACAGAGAGAAATCACAAGTAGGCAGAGAGGCAGGCAGAGAGAGGAAGGGAAGCAGGCTCCCTGCTGAGCAGAGAGCCCGATGCGGGGCTCAATCCCAGGACCCCGAGATCATGACCCGAGCCGAAGGCAGAGGCTTTAACCCACTGAGCCACCTACGTGCCCCGTGATAGTGTAATTTTTTTAGAACACGATACTCTGTTGCCATTAGTAAAGAGATTATCATAATAAAAATTCAACCGTTCACAATAACAAAAATGCTACCATTGCTCCCTAGATGTGGCACCTAGTGCATTGTACAATCTGAAATGCCTGAAGAAAACTTTAATTTAGTAGACGTTTATCAAAGAAAATCTGTAGGTTGGTTTGGTTTTGCAATTTACTCATTTTCATTTGTTCACTTAGCAAATAACTATCAAGTGTCTTTTAGCTACTGTTACTCTGATGTAGAATACAAACATTCAAAAAACACAATTCTTACCCTCCAGGAGTTTGTTATTATCATTGTCATTTTTATTATTTATTCTATTTTTACTACTTTATTTTTATTATTTACTTTATTCCATGCTTCCTATGTGCCAGAGTCCCCTAGTGCTTATAATTATCATGTTATTTTTTTTTTAAAGATTTTATTTATTTATTTGACAGACAGAGATCACAAGTAGGCAGAGAAGCAGGCGGGGGTGGGGGGGGGGAAGCAGGCTCCCTGCTGAGCAGAGAGCCTGATGTGGGGCTTGATCCCAGGACGCTGGGATCATGTCCTGTGCTGAAGGCAGAGGCTTAACCCACTGAGTCACCCAGGCGCCCCTTTTGTTATGTTTTTATTTAATTACATATTTTATTTAATATGTAAGTTGATAGTGAGGAATTAGAGTTTTAGGAGAGTGGGTAGAATTTAAGGTAAGTATACAGACTGAGTAGTAAGTTTGCCAGGTAAAGAGGCAGAAGAACCATGTTTGGCAGGAGAAACATCCATCAAGATTACATGTTTTGCAGAGGGAACAGCAGTGCGGACACTCAGATGTATGAGTGAACTTTGGAGCACTTGGGAGCAGTTCAGTTTTGCTGGTACAAAAAGTGTGCTGTGGAAATGGTTGGAATGAGTGAATACTTAGCCAAGGCAGGCTAATGAGTTTTTCAGTACCTTGGAAAGGTGTAGATCTTACCCTGTAGACCTTGGGAAATTCATCAGGTCGAATGCTTTTAGCTGCAAATAATAGGTGACTTATAATAGTGACCAAAACGAGGCCACCTGGGTGGCTTAGTCAGTTACGCATTGACTCTTAGTTTTAGCTCAGGTCACAGTCTCGTGGGTCATGAGATCAAGCCCCACATCCCACTGGGCTCTGTGCTCAGCATGGAGTCTGCTTGACGATTCTCTTCCTCTGCCAATCCCCCCATTTGTGCACTATCTCTTGCACACGTTCACTCTCTCTCAAATATATAAATCTAAAAAATGCAAACCAAACAAAACAGTGACTAAAACAATAGGAACTAGAATTATTTTGATGGTTCAGTGATGTCACCAGGATCCCAGTTGTCTCTTTTTAGCTTTGAGGTTGGCAGTATTTTATATGTCCTTTCCTGATTGGCTAATTAGCAACAGTTTGAGACATAGTCTCACATGAGAATATCCAGTGACTGGAAGGACTGTTTTTCTTTATATGTTTCTTTTTTTTTTTTTTTTAAAGATTTTATTTATTTATTTGACAGAGACAGACAGAGAGGATACAGCAGGGGGAAGTGGCAGAGGGAGAAGCAGGCCTCTTGCTGAGCAGGGAGCCTGACGTCGGTCTGGATCTCAGGACCCTCGAATCATGACCTGAGCCGAAGGCTGACGCTTAACAACTGTACCACCCAGGCACCCCTATATGTTTCTTTTAAATAGAAGAAAACTCAGAGGCTTGCAGCAACTTTCCTCTAACATCTTATAAGCTAGGTTATATCACATGCTTGTTCCTAAACCAGCTGCTGGTAAATCAGGTACTGTGATTAGCTTAGAATAATCATTTCTTCTTTTGGTGCTGGGGTAAGGCCACCTTCTTCGTGTTTGGGAAAATAAATATCCAAATAAAGTTGTGGTTCTCCAGCAAGAATGAAGACTATGGCATGGTTACTGGGGAGGGAGCCAGCAGTACTTGATGCAGGGATTCACTGGAGAATGTGAAGCAGAAGGGTAATAAGATTAGATTTGAACTAGGGCCTTCTGGTGGTGGCACAAAATCGCGATCACCAAGCTTTTTCCCTAAAGGGCCAGATACCCCTGTGGTTTCTCAACTACAAGTACCATTAGAGTGTGAGAGCAGCCGTAGCAATACGTATGTGAATAGCAAGAACCAACCATCTGGTTCTGTAAATAAAGTTTTATGGGAGCACAGTCACATGTGACTGGTCCGACTTGGCCTGTGGCCATGGTTTGGTCACCCCTCATGTGGAGGATAGATTGGAAAAAACCATGTAAAGAGACTGGAAGATAAAGGACGCTTATATTTCCTTAGTCTAGTATCAGTCCATTATGAAATGTTCACTCCTCTATACTGAAAAAGTCAGGAGGCTCAATTTATTCAATTTACAATGTTGTTCTTTTTCTAGGCCTTATGTCTTTTTTAATTTAAAACTTTTTTAGTTTAAAACTTTTTAAAAGATTTTATTCATTTATTTTTAAAACTTTTTAAAAGATTTTATTTATTTGAGAGAGAGCACAAGTGGGGCAGAGGGGCAGAGGGAGAGGGAGAAGCAGACTCCCCATTGCGCAGGGAGCCTGATACGGGGCTTGATCCCAGGACCCTGAGACCATGACTTGAGGTGAAGGCAGACACTTAACTGACTGAGTCACCCAGGGGCCCCCTTTGTCATTTGTTTTGCTTAAAAATTTTTTATTCATTTAAGAAATAACAATATTAGTTGGTGGCTTTTTTTTCCTTCTGGAAGTCATCACTTAAGAGCTCATGTTTGAGTAGGGCAATGGGAGGGGAAATATAAAGCAGAGATAGAAAAGAGGTATAGTTAGTACAATTTCATGATTATTAAATGTAGAAAGGGGAGAGAGGGGGATGCCTGGGTGGCTGAGCCATTTAGTGGCTGCCTTCACAGGTCATGATCCCAGGGTTCTGGGATAAAGCCCCACATTGGGGTCCCTGCTCCATGGGAAGCCTGCTTTTCCCTCTCCCACTCCTCCTGCTTGTGTTCCCTCTCTCACTGTGTCTCTCCCTGTCAAATAAATAAAATCTTTAAAAAAAAAAAGGAGTGCTTGGGTGGCTCAGTGGGTTAACTATCTGCCTTCAGCTCAGGTCATAATCCCAGGGTCCTGGGATCGAGCCCCGCATTGGGCTCTCTGCTCAACAGGGAGCCTGCTTCCCCCTCTCTCTCTGCCTGAATCTCTGCCTACTTGTGATCTCTCCCTTTCTCTGTCAAATAAATAAATAAAATCTTAAAAAAAAAAATCTTAAAAAAAAATAGGAGAGAGGAAATCTTAGAAGAGTTATACATTTCCAGGTTGTGTACTAACATTTAAATTGGCCATGAAGAATGAGTAGGACTTTATCGGAGTGCAGTGGGAATAGGGATGACCAGGTATTTTCTATATATGTTGAATTTGATGGAATATCCATGTAGTATATTTTCAGTAATTGGATAATTGAATACTAGGAGTTTCTAGCTGGAGATAGAGCATCAAGGTTGGAGGTGCTGATTTGAAATAATCTGATTAGAATTATTAGGCAAAGTCATAGCTTGGACAAAGATTGAGTTTGTCCATGATGGAAAACATATAGAAATAGATGAAGGCCAGTGAGCAAAGCCTGGGAATACCAATATATAAGAGGTGGACGGAGGTGTAAGACTTAGTAGAGAAGACTGAGGAGTGGCTGGGGAAACACAGGAGAGGAATTAGAGGAAATGTTGTTGAAAAATGAAAAAAAAATATTTCAAGGAGTATTAATTGTATCAAATAAAATCACTAAAAAAAGTTGGATTTAACTTTTAAAAGCTCTTTGGTGGTAACCTTTTCAAAAGAACCATTTTTGAGTTGTAAGGTCTGTTATTTATGTGATTGGTACATTCTTTGTCCAAATACGGAAAAATAACACATCAAGTAAGGTCCTCCCTAACTTTTTTGTAACTGCAGTACCTACCTGGACAGGGTCAAGTCAAGTCAAGTGGAAATGGTCTAGCCTGGTGAATAGACTGGCCAACATTTTCCATAATTGTCAAAACCTAGGGGTCAAGTGTGAGGAAAAGTGTTGTCTTTCTTACCTGTTTTGTGTAGAGATACTTGAGCATTTCTTCAAGTCCCTGGTACACTCTCCTGGATGAATGCTAGAGCAAAAATCTGGAAGCAATAGGCAGGAAGCCACTTTCAGGCCCTATCTCTGATATGGAATCACGATGCAGCTGTATTTTGACAGTTTTAAATTTTGATCAGAAATACTTTATACAGACCAGCAGTTTGGGAGAAACTGACCACTTTTAAGTATTTTATTGCAGGAAACTAGTATAATATCAAGGAGAAAATATAAGGTGATATGCTGAATATAGTAGTCTCACTTACTAGGGATTCTGTGTCAGTTAAAAAAATTCAGTACTGGACTATTTTTGTTAGTGCTGTCTCTCTCAATCCTCTTTTATTTGCCTTCTGATATCTCCACTTTTACCGCTCCTTTCTTAATTTCATCTCTAAAGAAAGCGCCAAGGAAAACTGTCTTAGGATCTGTCACAATTGGAACACATTTCTACCATATGTATATTTCCTTCTAAGGTAACAGGCTACCCCATCTAAAATGTATTTCATATTTTGTTGTTTCTTATGCTAAACTTCTTTGTACCTGTACCACAGTGGCAGAGTTAGTGATGATGTTTGGCCAAGATTGAAAGCATTTTCTGGATTATCGGAAATTTTTACCTGATAACAGTTTTAATGTGACATGCTTTTATATTTTTTCAGAAATTGGTAAACTGTGGCTTAACAAGAATATGTGGCCAATTAGATTGACAAGTTTTTAACCATCTATTTATATAAGATAACTCACTTTGTTTCCCCCCAAATGAGTCCTGTTGATCTTTAACGATCAAATCCACTATTTTCAGGGTAGAGTGGATAACTCATTCTACATTTTGAATGTAGTATTTCTGATTTTTTGACCTGTTTGTCAATAACTGCCTTTAATAGGTGAACTGTTTTTAATTCTGTAAGAAATTAAGAAAAAGAGTGGAAACAAAAAATCTCTATAATCAATAGTTATTATACTATTATATATGATAGTTATATATTTTTCTATAATTATCCCAGTTACCTTATTGATTCATAACTACAATAAAAGTGAATTAAGCCCTATTTAGTTGGAGAAAATTTATGTGATCTTTTAGTTTTTTTTATTGGAAATTTTATACTGTAGAACATATTGATAATCATCAGAATTCTCTTTTTTTCCCAATTAAAATATGATTGTTGCTTGTTTCACATTATTTTCTGACACTATTTCATCTATTCCTTTTATGCCTTTATTCAAATGGATATAGAAATACAGGAATCTCCCAGGCAAATACTAAGAAAAACAGATTCAAGGAAAGGTGTTCTGTGAAATAACCTTATAACTGTAATCATGTGTTAAAACATCAACCTTAATCATAAAAATTGCATATGATGCATTTGTATTAGAGGCTCCCAAAATGACACCCAGATTTGGTTATTCACTGGAAGAATGCACACATCTCAGCATACTTGTATGCATGCCTGCGGTTTATTATGGTGAAATGATACAAAGCAAAATGAGCAGAGAAAAGGTGCATGGAGTGAAGTCTAGAGGAAGCCAAGTGCAGGCTTCTAAGAATCCTCTGCCTATGGGTGTGCTTAATTCCTCCAGCATCAAATCATGACAACTCATGTGAGATGTTGTTTGCCAATACAAGAATCTTATAGATACTCAGTGCCTGAAGTTTTCTTTAAATGATAATCATGTAGGCGTCTTCTCCCTAGCATATATCAAAATTCCAGGTTCCCAGAAGGAAATCAAGTAAAAGTACTTAATAAATCACCTGGTTTGTAACAATGGTTAGCAGTCTCAATGGATACCCCTTTTTTTTCCTTCACACTAAATAGGCCTTATTTTTTTACAGCATTTTCAAGTTCATTGCAAAATATAGCAGAAAGTACAGAGAGTTTCCATTTACCACATGTTCCTCTACACGTGTAACCTTCCTTGTTGTCAACATCCTGAACTACAGTGGTACATTGTTATATTTGTATTAACTCATCTTTATCATCCACAGTCCATAATTTACATCAGGGTTCAGTCTTGGTGTTGTACATTCTATGGGTTTTAACAAATGTGTGATGACATGTATCTATCATGTGGTATCACATAGAATAGTTTCACTGCCTTAAAATTACTCTGTGCTGTGCCTGTTGCCCTTGCCGCAACCCTTAACTCCTAACTTAAAAAGTTTTACTTTTACCAGAATGTCATATAGTTGCAATCATACAGTGG
>NW_022632143.1:4470-16147 GCF_010015895.1 Lontra canadensis | reverse complement strand
CCATTACTTGGAAGCTTCACTCAGCATTCAGTTGTCTTCCTCTCTGTAGTGCAACAAACAGGAATGTGAGAGTGACATAAGGACATGGAATATCAGGGAGTGTACTATAACCAGTACTTTGCCCTTCTCCTTTTATATGATGGTAATAAAGATCTCACACGACCATAAAGACAATATTTAATCCAAATATTTATATGCTGTTTTGAGTGTGAATGAAGTCACACACACACACACACACACACACACACACCTTCTGAAGAATGGCTTTTTTTTCCCTGCTTTTATTGTGTATATTATTATTTTCAAAATAACAGCATATAGTAGAAATTTAAGTGAAACATTCTCACACCAACTTCCTGAATCAACATATATGCCTTGTTTAGAGTAAGGATTGGGTATATCTGCTACTTCTACAATTTTTTATAGTCTAGCATAATTAATCTCCCAGTTTATGGAAAATCTCCCCAGGATGTTGAGAGTAGCTGATTTTTACTTTTACATCCCATGCCCCAAAACTATATATAACCTGTCTAAAAGCTACTGCCTATATTTACAATCATCACACTTGCTTTCTCCAAGATGCTCCATGGATTAAATAAATGTCAGTCCACAGAATTATATATTATAATTATAATTATATTATAATAGTTGTTCCAGATAAGAACTCAGGAACTATCCACCTTCCATGTTTTTGGATTACCTGCACTGTTTAGCCCCTTAGGACACACTAAATCCTAGGCATCATAAACTGAATTTACCAGATATTTCTTGATTTCTTAGATTTGTTCCCAGGATTGAATCAAATTGAGGGATTGAAGACCCCCAACTGACCCTGTTGACTCTTATCTCCTCACATTGCTATCAGCATTATGGATATTTTTGGCCTTGAGGTAGTTTGTTCCATGTGTGAAAAAAACCTACATAGTCCTCCCTTTCAGGTGGAAAATTGCATGACTTAGTGAGATAAATTCCCAACCCACCTTCTCCTGTCATTTAGAGTTGAAAAAATGTGGGCACAAAACACTTGTAGGTGAGAAATGCAAAACTGTGCTATTTGGAGGCTGCTTTTTTAGATTAATGGTCTTGCATGAACAAGAAACCATCAGAAGAGCAAACTGCACAAAAAATTTTTTCTTTGCTTTGGAGAATTTCAGGGAGTTGAAGGAATTTATGGCCTTGTAACTGCACATATATCAGGATATCCACGTACTGTTTCTCACATGTCTCAGCCTGTGAGCTTAATAATTGCTAATAACTCTCTCACTACTGGTTGACTTGTTAGCTCCATGGTCAGTGTAAAAAACAAAATGTTAAACAGGAAAAATCTAAGCCAAAAAGTAATACCCAAGTTCTACCACAAAAAAATCCATTAAAATTGTCAGGAATTTCCACCAAGTAAACCTACTATAATTCTGAGCTGCTCAAGTAAGAGACTTTGGCCACTGTTGACTGGAGCAGGGGAGTTGGTTTCTCTATCATTAATCTTTATGAAGGCCAGGAAAAAATCAACAAGGACATTATCGGAGCTCCTTCACTTTAAATCTTGACCTTACTTGGTAAAAACAACTACTTTTTAATTGTGTATTTTTAAATTATTTTTATGTAGTTAGTCAGCATATATTACATCATTAGTTTTTGATGTAGTGTTCAACAATTCAGTGGTATTAAAGTAATTTTTTAAAGATTTTATTTATTTATTTGACAGACAAAGGTCACAGGTAGGCAGAGAGGCAGGCAGAGAGAGAGGAGGAAGCAAGATCCCTGCTGAGCAGAGTGCCCAATGGGGGCTTGATCCCAGGACCCTGAGATCATGACCTGAGCTGAGGGCAGAGGCTTAACCCACTGAGCCACCCAGGTACCCCTAAAGTAATTTTTTAATTAAAATTTAATTAGCCAAGGTACAGTGCATTATTAGTTTTTGATATAATGTTCAATGATTCATTAGCTGAATGTAACACCCAGTGCTCATCATATCACGTACCCTTTTTAAAACCTATCACCTAGTTATTCAATTCCCCCACCACTTCCCTTTCTGCAGCTCTCTTTCCCAGAGTCCAGAGTTTCATATGGTTTGTATCCCTCTCTGATTTCTTCCCATTCAGTTTTCCATCCCGTCCCCTATCGGTCTCTGCACTATTCCTTATGATCCACATAGGAGTGAAACCATACGATAATTGGATTTCTCTGGTTGATTTATTTCACTTAACATAAGTACTTCTGCTTTTTAAATTTAAGACACTGTCTGAAACAGATATACCACTTCTCTGTATAATTATTTTTGCATTTTAGTTTTTACCACTTCTATTGAGTTGTTTTTTTTTTTCTTTCCACACTTTAGATTTTGTGCTTGTGTTACCTTAAATGTACACTCCATGGTTATCCTGTTGGCACCAGGTCTCCAGTTGATGCATCACACCTTCCACTGAGGCAGATCAGGAAATGCCATGGTATACAGTTCTACAGGTACATAGCATTCTCTCAAAATTTATTTCCAACAATGGAATTAAATTATATATCAAATTAGGGGACAATAATTTGTCCCTTGTAATGGTCAGAGAACAATTTCTTTCATAACCAGCTTGTTCTCATTTTGTTAGTTTATGCTGCTTGCACCTCAAAATTATAGGAAATTGTACACTGCCCCCCTCTTCTCTCCTCTTGCCTCTGTTGACCTCCTGTACTGCTCCAGCACCTAGTAATTGTCCTATGGAAAATGATAACCTTCATTTAAGAGTCTCCACTTTCCCATACATTTCTTTAAATCCACCTCATTGTCCAATGTGCTGTCAGAAGCAGAGTCCCTCTGCTTGGGCCAAGCCTCTTGCCAGAATCAGCAAATGTCCCTGGAAATAAAATGGTCATTGAATCACTAATCTAGTACAGCAAGTCAATATTAACTCTGCAGCTTTTTAAATTTTTCAATATAAGATTCTCATTCAATTTACTAATTTTTCAAGTTGTTGGTAGAGAGTATTATCCTGCTGTTATCCCCACATTTTACCCATAAATGCAAGCCAGCAACTAATTATTTTTTTGAGAGAGAGAGAAAGACCACAAGGGTGCGGGGGGAATAGAGGAAGAAGGAGAGAGAGAATCTTAAGCAGGTTGCACACCCAGAAGGGAGCTTGACATGAGGCTTGATCTCACCACCCTGAGATCATGAGCTGAGCTAAAAATAAAGAGCTGGTTACATAACCAACAGAGCCACCCAAGTACCCCAGTTAATTACACATTTTTAAGGTTTTATTTATTTATTTGACAGACAGAGATCATAAGTAGGCAGAGAAGCAGGCAGAGAGAGAGGAGGAAGCAGGCTCCCAGCTGAGCAGAGAGCCCAACGTGGGACTCGATCCCAGGACCCTGGCATCATGACCTGAGCCAAAGGCAGAGGCTTTAACCCACTGAGCCACCCAGGTGCCCCAATTACATTTTTAATTGGAACAAACTTTAATGTGAATTTTCCTTATTTAACTTGATTAAATTTTACATGATAGAAGACAAATTCCACCTATTATGGTTATCCTTTCCATATAACATTTTAAATAAAAAGAAATAGAGAGTGTGGGGGGCAAGATGGCAGCAGAGGAGGAACCTCATTTCATCCAGCCCCTTGAGTTTAGCTGGATATCTATCAAAACATTGTGAACACACATAAATTCAACCTGAGATGTAAGAAGATTTATCTGGATTTCCATAAGCAGAAAAAAAGACTACTTTTGCAAGGTAGGAGGTGTGGAACCTTGAATCTTTGGGGGAAATATCCAAAGATAAATGGAGGGGAAACAGAACCTCCATAAGCTGGCCATTGGAAAGTGATACAATGGAGCAGAAAATCAGGACTCTTGGAAATCCCATCTAATGAGAGGGACTCCCTTCTGAAAATAGCACAGGATATGAATGGGGAAGAATTCTAGGTGGATCATTGTGGTCTCAGTATTCCAGGAGACTCAGAAAGAATGGGGGATTCTGAAATGATAGAGTGCCCAAGTGGGAAGCAGGGGTGGGGAGACTGGTTATGTTCAGCGAACCCAGAAGGGACTCACAGCTCTTGTCACCATAAACTGTTAGCTGAGCAGATAGGGAGACTGCCCTCTGCCTGACGACCCTGAAAAGGACTAGAAGGTGCAGGATGTTTAACATCGTAGGGGAACTATAAAATGGCTTGTGCTCATGACAGGTACAGCTCTCAGGGTGGTGTGACCCCTGAAAGGACATTGGGGCAGTACCCAGCATTAACTAAGAGCTGTGGAAGAGACTACATGCATAAGCCCACAGCTGCTAGCAGTTGCAAAGTCACAAAGCACAGAAACACTTACATGTCTCCTTGATTCCCCCCGGAAGAGCTGTAGTGTTCACTATATGCTTGAATTTGTGGAGTTTAATGCTCACAGAGTTGGAGATGGTTTGACCTGGAGGATTTGTTGAGGGAGGAGACCACGAGGTTGTGGCTCTGGGCGGTGGATTCCTGCAGGGCCATGTTTGCACTGAGCCTCCAAAGAAAAGCAGAAAGATGCCAGGGAACAAAATGCCACATAGTCAACATGCTCACATTAAGCCCATCCCCCTGACAAAATGTGGTGCAACTCCACTCCGGCACAGACACCTGAGAAGCAGAGAAACAGGCCTTCCTCAGACAATAGACTGGAAGAACAGGTGAATGATAAGCTTATTTCCTTTAACATATTGGCATACAACTGTTGATAGTAACTTCTGATGATTGTTTCTATTTCCTTGGTGTTACTTGTGATGTCTCCCTTTTCATTCATAATTTTATTAATTTGGGCCTTCTCTCTTTTCTTTTGGATTAGTTTGGCCAATGGTTTATCAATCTCATTGATTCTTTTAAAAAACCAGCTTCTAGTTTCATCGATACATTCTACTCTATCTCTAGTTTTTATCTCATTGATCTCTGCTCTAATCTTGATTATTTCCCTTCTTGTGTGTGGTGTTGGCTTATTTAGTTGTTGATTCTCAAGTTCTTTAAAGTGTAGAGACAGCTAATGTATTCTGGATTTTTCAATTTTCTTTGAGGGAGGCTTGGGTGGCTAGGTGTTTCCCCCTTAGGACCGCCTTTGCTGTATCCAATAGGTTTAGGACTGAAGTGTTTTCATTTTCATTGGTTTCCATGAATTGTTTAAATTCTTCTTTGATTTCCTGGTTGATCCAAGCATTCTTAAGCAAGGTGGTCTTTAGCTGCCAGCTGTTTGAATTCCTTCCAAACTTTTCCTTGTGGTTGAGCACCAGTTTCAAAGCATTGTGATCTGAGAATATGCAGAGAATACTCTCAATCTTTTGGTATCAATTGAGCCCTGGTTTGTGACCCAGTATGTGGTCTATTCTGGAGAAGGTTCCATGTGCACTCGAGAAGAAAGAGAATTCTGTTGTTTTAGGGTGGAATGTTCTGTATATATCTATGAGGTCCATCTGGCCCAATGTGCCATTCAATGCTCTTGTTTCTTTATTGATATTCTGCTTGGATGATCTGTCTATTACCGAGAGTGGTGTGTTAAGATCTCCTACTATTAATGTATTCATATAAATATGACTCTTTATCTTGATTAACAGTTTTCTTATGTAATTGGCTGCTCCCATATTGGTGGCATAAATATTTATAATTTTTAGATTTTCTTGGTGGATAGTCCCTTTAAGAATGATGTAGTGACCTTCTGTATCTCTGACTACAGTCTTTAGTTTAAAATATAATTTATCTGATATGAGAATCATTACTCCAGCCTTCTTTTGAGGCCCATTGGCACAAAAGATGCTTCTCCATCCCTTCACTTTCAGTCTGGATGTATCCTTAGGTTCTAAATGGGCCTCTTGTAGACAACATATGGATGGGACCTGTCATTTTATTGGTGCATTTAGGCCATTCATGTTAAGAGTGATTATTGAGAGATGCGTTTTTATTGACATTGTGTTACCTATGAAGTCTTTGTTTCTATAGATTGTCTCCATATATTTCTGTTCAATGATATTATAAGGATTTTTCCTCTTTTATAGAACCTCTTTTAATATTTCCTGCAGAGTCGCCTTGGTGGTCACACACTCTTTTAAAACTTGCCCGTCTTGGAAGCTCTTTATCTATCCATCAATTTTGAACATCAGTCTTGCTAGATAAAGTACTCTTGGCTGCATGTTCTTCTCATTTAGTGCCCTGAATACATCTTGCCAGCCCTTTCTGGCTTGGCAGGTTTCTGTGGACATACCTGATGTTATTCTGATGGGCTTTACTGTACATAAGGAACGTCTTGGCCCTAGCTGCTTTCAAGAGCTCCTGTCTACAATTATGATTCATCATTTTCACTATCAGGTGTCTCAGGGTCTTTCTAGATTCTATGATCTTGGGGGGATGCCTTTCTGCCTCTAGTACATGAACGCTGGTTCCATTCATGAGATTGAGAAAATTTTCATGGAGAATTTGTTCAACTATATCTTCTAGTCTTCTTTCGTTCTCCTCCCCTTCAGGGATTCCAATAATTCTGATGTTGGAACATTTCATGGCATCATTTATTTCCCTAATTCTGTTTTTATGGCTTCTAAGCTGTTTGTTCCAGGTTTCCTCCTAATCCTTTTACTCTGTTTGTCCTCCAGATCACTAATTCTATCTTCTGCCTCAATTACCCTAGCTTTTAGAGAATTTAGATTATATTGGAACTCATTGAGAACATTGTGAACATCATCCCTGATAACTTTCACTTCTGCCCTAATCAATTCCATTTTGTCATCCAAGGCTTTCTCCAACCTAGCTACTGCCTGGATAATGTTAGCCTGAATTCACTTTCTGACTGTCTATGTCCATATCCAATAGCTCTAATGCAGAAGGCCCAGTATCTGAATTTTTCTTCTGTTGGGCATTCCTACTCCTAGTCATTTTGGTGAGAAATGGCTGAACAGATGTGTTGCTGAATGTATCAACCATGGTGTAGGCAAGGAGCATCCAGGGATGCTTCTGAACAATTGAGAGTCCCCACCAAGAAGAAAAAAAAAAAAAAAAAAGAAAAAGAGAAAGAGAGAGACAGAAAGAAAAAAAAAAGAAAGATAGATAGATCAGGAAAACGACAAGGATGCCCACTCTCACCACTCTTGTTCAACATAGTATTAGAAGTCCTAGCAACAACAATCAGACAACAAAGAGAAATAAAAGGTATCCAAATTGGCAATGAAGAAGTCAAACTCTCTCTCTTTGCAGATGACACGATACTTTATATGGAAAACCCAAAAGACTCCACCCCCAAACTACTAGAACTCATACAGCAATTCAGTAATGTGGCAGGATACAAAGTCAATGTACAGAAATCAGTGGCTTTCTTATACACTAACAATGAAAACACTGAAAGGGAAATTAGAGAATCGATTCCATTTACTATAGCACCAAGAACCATAAGATACCTGGGAATAAACCTAACCAAAGAGGTAAAGGATCTGTACTCGAGGAACTACAGAACACTCGTGAAAGAAATTGAAGAAGACATAAAAAGATGGAAGAGCATTCCATGCTCTTGGATCGGAAGAATAAACATTGTTAAAATGTCTATACTGCCTAGAGCAATCTATACTTTCAATGCATTCTGATCAAAATTCCACTTGATTTTTCAAAGAGCTGGAGCAAATAATCCTAAAATTTGTATGGAATCAGAAGAGACCCCGAATTGCTAAGGAAATGCTGAAAAAGGAAAACAAAACTGGTGGCATCACGTTACCTGATTTTAAGCTTTACTACAAAGCTGTGATCACCAAGACAGCATAAAAACAGACAAATAGACCAGTGGAACAGAGTAGAGAGCCCAGATATGGACCCTCAAATCTATGGGCAAATAATCTTTGACAAAACAGGAAAAAATATCTAGTGGAAAAAAGACAGTCTCTTCAATAAATGGTGCGGGGAAAATTGGACAGCTATATGTAGAAGAATGAAACTCGACCATTCTCTTAAACCATACACAAAGATAAACTAGAAATGAATAAAAGACCTCAACATGAGACAGGAATCCATCAGAATCACAGAGAACATAGGCAGTAACCTCTTTGATATCAGCCACAGCAACTTCTTTCAAGATATGTCTCCAAAGACAAAAATGAAACAAAAGCAAAAATGATCTTTTGGGACTTCATCAAGATCAAAAGCTTCTGCAGAGCAAAGGAAACAGTCAACAAAACGAAGAGGCAACCCACGGAATGGGAGAAGATATTTGCAAATGACAGTACAGACAAATGGCTGATATCCCAATGTTTATAGCAGAAATGGTCACAGTCGCCAAACTGTGGAAAGAACCAAGATGCCCTTCAACAGACGAATGGATAAGGATGATGTGGTCCATATACACTATGGAGTATTATGCCTCCATCAGAAAAGATAAATACCCAACTTTTGTAGCAACATGGACGGGACTGGAAGAGATTATGCTGAGTGAAATAGGTCAAGCAGAGAGAGTCAATTGGTTTCAAAATATGGTTTCACTTACTTGTGGAGCAAAACAAATAACAAGGAAGACATGGGGAGATGGAGAGGAGAGGGAGTTGAGGGAAATTGGAAGGGGAGATGAACCATGAGAGACTATGGACTCTGAAAAACAATCTGAGGGTTTTGAAGGGGCGGGGGGGGGAGGTTGGGGGAGCCAGGTGGTGGGTATTGGAGAGGGCACGGATTGCATGGAGGAGTGGATGTGGTGCAAAAACAATGAATACTGTTAAGCTGAAAAGAAATAAAAAAAATTTTTAAAAAAGGCTGATATCCAGGATCTATAAAGATCAACACACACAAAACAGATAATCATGTCAAAAAATGGGCAGAAGATATGAACAGACACTTCTCCAATGAAGACATACAAATGGCTATCAGACACATGAAAAAATATTCATCATCACTAGCCATCAGGAAGATTCAAATTAAAACCACATTGAGATACCACCTTACACAAGTTAGAATGGCCCAAATTAACAAGACTGTAAACAACGTGTGTTGGAGAGAATGTGGAGAAGGGGGAACCCTCTTACCCTGTTGGTGGGAATGCAAGTTGGTGCAGCCACTTTGTGGAGAACATTGTGGAGATTCATTAAGAAATTAAAAATAGAGCTTCCCTATGACCCTGCAATTGCACTACTGGGTATTTACCCCAAAGATACAGATGTAGTGAAAAGAAGATCCATCTGTACCCCAATGTTCATAGCAGCAATGTCCACAATCACCAAACTGTGGAAAGAAACAAGATGCCCTTCAACGGATGAATGGATAAGGAAGATGTGGTCCATATACACTTTAGAGTACCTCCATCAGAATGCCTCCATCAGAAAGGATGAATGCCCAACTTTTGTATCAACATGGACGGGATTGCAAGAGATTATGCTTAGTGAAATAAGTCAACCAGCGAGAGTCAATTATCATATGGTTTCACTTACTTGTGGAGCATAACAAATAACACGGAGGACATGGGAAGATGGAGAGGAGAAGGGAGTTGAGGGAAATTGGAGGGGGAGATGAAACATGAGAGACTATGGACTCTGAAAAACAATCTGAGGGTTTTGGAGGGGTGGGGGGTGGGAGGATTGGGGAGCCCGGTGGTGGGTATTATGGAGGGTACGTATTGCATGGAGAAGTGGGTGTGGTGCATAAACAATGAGTTCTGTTACACTGAAAAGAAATTAAAGAAAAAAAAAAAAGAAAGATAAAATAAAAGAGAAGACTCAGCTCAAAGGGCCCCAAGGTAAGGTTTATGAAGTATACAAACAAAAACAAACAAAAAGACTGACAAAAGTAGATTACAAGAGAGGAAAAAAAAAAAAAGAGCCCGTCAAAAAGAACCCCAAGTATAAGATTTATATACTACCAGGACAAAAACAAATACACAGAAACACTGACAGAAGAAAAAGATGGGAGAGTGGTTATAAATTCTCAGTGTGGGCGAGGAAGTTTATTTTGATTCTTCCTGGATGTATCTTGATATCTTTGTTAAAGGCCTGAACTTTCCTAAGATAAAGGGAGATTAAAACTGGTTTACCTATAGGGGTAGCATTGATTGGGGAAAGGGGTTTACCTTGAAGCTTATCTCTATATGAAAATTAAAATAAAATAAAATAAAATAAATTTAAAAATAGAAAAGCAAAAGAAAAACACAGGTATATGAATCAAAAAGTTCAGGTTAAAAGGTTATTATGGAATTTGATGTACTGCGCATCTCATTGTGATGGTAAATAGGTTAAAAAGTTTTATATTAAAAAATAAAAAGAAGCAGAATAGTGGGAATTGATTAAAAATAAAAGTTGTATCTATGAAGTAGTGGTGGTTGTCCTCTTGTCTTTTTTTTTGTTTGTTTGTTTGGCTTTCTGGGGGAGGGGCCTCCTGCGTGGATTCACAGGCAATGTTCCTAGAGTTAAGTCCTCCTGCCCCATCAAGGGGGTGGGCTATGAGGATACCAGTTTTTCAGGGTTTTGTTCTCTGAAGGGCTTTTTGTTTGTTTGTTCATTTGTTTTCTCTCCCCTTGGTGGCTTTTGACGGCTTTTGGAGGTTTAGAAGAAAGCAAACTGCACCCAGACCTCCCTCTCAGAGAGAAGCCTCAGTTTCTTCCCCTCAGGTTGCTCCAGAGCACATAAATTCCCTCTCTGCCACTGGCAGAGCACATTCCCAGTCATGGTCTACTGGGTCACAGGAACTCCCTCTTGTACCCAAAACCATGAGAAATACTAGTCATGGCTGTCTGGGCAGGTCCAGACCACCAGAGAGGTGCCAAGCAGTGATAGTGCACTGAGATTTTCAAGCTGGCCCAGGCTGGGAGTGCTCAGATTCTACAGGTCCGAGAGAGCACCAGCTTGCACCTGCACGCACCTCTCAGAGGAGGGTGTAGGGCGTGACTTAGACTCTGGTCCTGCAGCGCACATGGAGAGTGCAAAAGGCTGTGGTTCTTCCAGCTAGTGAGGCTCCCTCACCCTCATGGGCATGCCAGACACTCTCAGGTGCACCAGTGGCTCAGGAAACAAGACTTGGCTCCTTCACTGCGCTCTCTCTGGCTCAGCACCAGCTGTGGCTATCCTGGGTCAGCGGGCTTAAGCCCCTGTCCCTAACCACCTGATTCCCCCAATTTCCCCTACAATCCTTTGCTCTTTTTGAATGTTTTCAACCAGACTCTAAGTTAATGCTGGTCCCAAATCACAGGGCACTCTCATATTGGGGTATTACTTTCCAACGGGTCACTTCTGGTGGCTCCCTCCTCCTTTTGTTTATCTTCCGATATCAGTCCAATGTTCCCACTCCGCTTTACCTGCCCTCTTCCGTCCTCTGACCCCATAGAGATCCAGAAGTGTATAATTCTAATTTCATGCTGATTTCATGGGTGATCCGAGTTCTTTGGTAGGTAATCAGCTCACATTACAGGACAGGTTGAAATGGCGCCTCCTCTTACTTCTCTACCATCTTGTCTCCCTCCCTTCCCTTTCCCCAACCTACATTTTTAAGTCATTTTTTCAAGTTCTATTTTCTTCATATATATGTTTTATAGATTTATGTCCCATACTAGTACGTTTTTCACTCTATCCACTTTTGCCTTGATATATATAGATAGATAGATATAGATATAGATATATATCTATAGCTATAGATATATATCTATATATAGATATCTATATATATATAGCTATAGATATATATATAGATATATATATAGATATATATCTATAGCTATAG
>NW_022632143.1:0-4370 GCF_010015895.1 Lontra canadensis | reverse complement strand
TATAGCTATAGATATATATCTATATCTTTATCTATCTATCTATCTATCTATATATATAGACTTTTTTACTATTTTGGGATATATTGTCTCCTAACACACAGACTAAAAATCAATCGGGAACAGGCAGATTACCCTGTTTTGTCCACCCTGAGAGATTACAATCTCTCTCTCCAACCCTCCCCTCCATTTTTTTTCCCTTTCTTTTTTATTATTTTGGACTATCTTGGCTTTGGTGGCATATTTGTGGTAGATTTTGACCACTTTAGATTTTTTCTAAGGTGCATTTTGCTTGGGTAGTAGTTGATATTTTGGACTCTGTCCAATTTGTTTAACCAACCCTCAAGAGAATGACCAGGAGGAGGAAATCCCAACAAAGGAAAAAACCAGAGACAATGTCCTTTGCCACACAACTAATGGATATGGATATAAGCAAGATGTCAGATATAGATTTCAGTATAGCAATTATGAAGTCAATAGCTAGGCTTGAAAAAAGCATTAGTGACAATATAGAACCTCTAAGCGCAGAAATGAATTCTAATCAGGCCAAATTTAAAAATGCTATGAAAGAGATGCAGTCTAAACTGGATACTCTATCAGCCAGGATAAATGAAGCAGAACGAATTAGTGATCTAGAAGATAAGCTGATAGAAAAGAAGGAAGTTGAGGAGGATAGGGAGAGGCAGCCAGTAGCACATGAAAATAGACATAGAGAGATCAATGACACCATGAAATGTTCTAATGTCAGAATTATTGGAAACCCTGAGGGAGTGGAAGGAGAGGGAGGACTAAAAGGTATATTTGAGCAAATCATAGCTGAGAACTTCCTCAATATTGGAAAGGACACAAGCATTCCTATTTGAGGCAGGGAGGACCCTTCCCCAAATCAATAAAAACAGATCAACATCTTGACATATAATAGTGAAGCTTGCAAATCTTAGAGCCAAGGGAATCAACCTGAGAGCAGCTAGGTGGAAGAGATTTCTTAGGCATGGAGGGAGGTACATCAGAATACCATCAGACATATCCACAGAGACCTGGAAAACCAGAAAGGGTTGGCAAGACATATTCAGAATAGTAAATGAGAAGAACATGCATCCAAGAATACTTTATCCAGCAAGGCTTTCATTCAGAACAGATGGAGAGATAAAGAGCTTCCAGGACTGTCAGAAACTGAGGGAATATGTGACCACCAAACAGTCCTGCAAGAAATATTAAGGGGCGTTCTATAAAAGGAGAAAAACCCCAGGAGTGATATAGACCAGAAATTAACAGAAACAGTCTATAGAACAGGGACTTTATAGGTAATACAATGACACTAAATTCACACCTTTTAATAGTTACTCTCATCGTGAACAAGATGATATAAATGATAATACATTAATACTAAGAGACTTCAACATTCCACTCATAGCAATATGCAGATCATTTAAGTAGAACATCAAAAAAGAAACAAGAGCTTTGAAGGACACATTGGACCAGATGGTCTTTGGACATATATACAAAACATTCCATCTTAAAACAGCAGAATATCCATTCTTCTCGAGTGCACATGGAATTTTCTCCAGAATAGATCACATACTGAGTCACAATTCAAGGTCTCAGTCAAAAGATTGAGATGATTCTCTGTCTATTTTCAGACCACAATGCTTTGAAACTGGAACTCAACTGCAGGAAAAATTTGGAAGGAACTCAAACCCTTGGAAGTTAAAAAGCATCCTGCTAAGAAATGAATGAGTCAGCCAGGAAATTCAAGAGGAAAATAAACAATTCATTCAAACCAATGAAAATGAAAACACATTGGTTCAAAACCTATGGGGTATTGCAAAGGCAGTCCTAAGAGGAAAATACATAGCCATCCAAGCCTCTCTCAAAAATTTGGAAAAATCCCAAATGCACATCTAAAGGACCTGGATAAAAAAAAGCAAAGAAAGCTTAAACCCAGCAGCAGAAGAGAAATAATAAAGATTAGAGCAGAAACCAATGAAATGGAAACTAGAAGAATAGTAGAACAGATTAACAAAAATAGAAGCTGGTTCTTTGAAAGAATTAATAAGATCAATGAACCTCTGGCTAGACTTCTCCAAAAGAAAAGATAAAGGACCCACATTAATAAAATCATGAATGAAAGGGGAGAAATCACTACCAAAACCAGGGAAATAGAGACAATTATTAGAACTTATTGCCACAACTAATCTGCCCAAAAAAAAAAAAAAAAAAAAAACACTAGGCAATCTGGAAAAAATGAATGTATTCCTAGATACTTATAAACTACCAAGACTGAAACAGGAAGAAATAGACAATCAGAACAGACAAATAACAAGCAAGGAAATTGAAACAATAATCAAAAAGCTCCCAAAAAACAAGAGTCCAGGGCTGAATGACTTCCAAGGGGAATTCTACCAAACATTTAGAGAATTAATACCTAGTCTACTGAAGCTGTTCCAAAAAATAGAAATGGAAGGAAAACTTCCAAACTCATTCTATGAGGCCAGTTATTACCCTGATTTGAAAACCAGGCAAAGACCCCATCAAATAGGAGAATTATAGACCAATGTCCCTGATGAACATGGATGCCAAAATACTCAAGAAGATCCTACCCAATAGGCTCCAAATGTACATTAAAAGAATTATTCACCCTGACCAGATGGGATTTATTCCTGAGATGCAAGTGTGGTTCAACATTCAGAAGTCAATCAAAGTGATAGATCATACTACAAACAGAAGAGACAAGAACCATATGATCTTCTCGATTGATGTAGAGAAAACCTTTAACAATGTACAGCAAACTTTCTTGATTAAAACTCTTCAAAGGGTAGGGATAGAAGGAACATACTTCAGTATCATAAAAGCCATCTATGAAAAGAGTAATGGTGAATATCTTTCTCAATATAAAAAAAACTGAGAACTTTTCCCTAAAGGTCAGGAACACAACAGGGATGCCCACCCTCACAACTTTTGTTCAACATACTTGAAGTCCTAGCCTCAGCAATCAGAAAACAAAAAGAAATAAAAGGCATTTAAATTGGCAAAGAAGTAAAATTCTCTTCTCTTTGCAAATGGCATGATACTGCATGTGGAAAACCCAAAAGACTGCACCTCCAAATTACAAGCACTCATATGGCAATTCAACAATGTGGCAGGATGCAATCAATGCACAGAAATCAGCTGCACTTCTATACACTAACAATGTGACTGAAGAAAGAGAAATTAAGGACTGATTCCATTTACAATAGCACCTAAAACCATAAGGTACCTAGGAATAAACCTGACCAAAGAGGTTAAGGATCTCTAGTCTAGAAACTACAGAACACTTATGAAAGAAATTGAGGAAGACACAAAGAGATGGAAAAATATTCCATGCTCATGGATTGGAAGAATAAACCCTGTGGAAATCTCTATGCTGCCCCAAGCAATCTACAAATTCAATACAATCCCTATCAAATACAGTTGACATTTTTCACAGAGCTGGAACAAACAATCCTAAAGTTTGTATAGAAACTGTATAGGAACCAGAAAAGATCCAGAATACCCAGGAGATTGTTGAAAAAGAAAACCAAATCTGAGGGCATTACAATGCTTGACTTAATGCTATAGTACAAAGCTGTATTCCTCAAGAGAGCATGGTGTTGGCACAAAAACAGACACATAGACCAATGGAACCAGATAAAGAGCTGAGAAATGGGTGCTCAACTCTATGGTCAACTAATCTAAGACAAAGAAGGACAAAATATCCAATGGAGAAAAGACAGTCTCTCAAACAAATGGTGCTGTGAAAATTGGACAGCCACAGGCAAAAGAATGATACTGGATCATTCTCACAGCATACACAAATATAAACTCAAAATGGATGAACAGGAATCCCTTAGAATCCTAGAGGAGAACATCGGAAGTAACCTCTTTGACATCAGCCACAGCAACTTCTTTCAAGATATGTCTCCAAAAGCAAGGGAAACAAAAGCAAAAAAGTGAACTTTTGGGACTTGATCAAGATAAAATCTTTTCCACAGCAAAAGAAACAGTCAACAAAACTAAATAACAACCCATAATGGGAGAATATATTTGCAAATGACATTATAAATAAAGGGCTGGTATCAAGATCTATAAAGAACTTCTCAAACTCAACACTCAAAAAACAAATATTCTTGGGGTGCCTGGGTAGCTCAGTCATTAAGCATCTGCCTTTGGCTCAGGTCATGATCCCAGGATCCTGGGATCGAGCCCCACATCAGGCTCCCTGCTCTACAGGAAGCCTGCTTCTCCCTCTCCCACTGTCCCTGTTTGTGTTCCCTCTCTTGCTATGTCTCTCTGTGTTTCTCTGTCAAAAAAGAAAGAAAGAAAGAAAGAAAGAAAGAAAGAAAGAAAGAAAGAAA
>NW_022632142.1:0-16162 GCF_010015895.1 Lontra canadensis | reverse complement strand
TTTTTTAAAAAAGGTTTTATTTAGGTATTTTAAAGTGAGGGGGAGCATCGGGAAGGACAGAGTGAAGGGGAGAGAATCTCAAGCAGAGCCCAATGCTGGCCTTGATCACATGGCCTTGAAATAACAACCCCAGCCAAAATCAAGAGTTAAATGCTCAACCAACTGAGACATCCAGGCACCTGTCTCAAATACTTTTTGAAAGACTGTTTTACTGAATAGAGTTGACAGCTATTTTTTTTCTTCAGTATTTAAAATATATCATTCCACTGACTTCTTGTCACCAAATTTTATGCTGAAAAACACACTGACATTTTGGGGGGTTCCTGGATGGCTCAGTCAGTTAGGCATCTGACTCCTGATTATGCCTCAGGTCATGATCTAAGGGTCAAAAGATGGAGCCCTGGATCAGGCTCCACACTTGGCCTGGAGTCTGCTTGAGATTCTCTCTCTCTCCATCTCCCTCTGCCCTTCCCACATGCTCCCTTTCATTCTCTCAAATAAATAACTCAATAAAAAGACACTGACATTTTTATTAAATATACCTCGTACATGATGAATTGCTAATGTATAGCTGTCTGTAGGAATCTAGGCCTTTGGCTTTCAGTATTTTTATCATGATGTATCATAGGGTTTATCCTACTAGGAGTATGATATTCATCTTGGTATGCAGATATCTTTCACACATATTTGGGAATCTTTCCACTACCACCCAGAAGGGGAAGAGGGTAAGGCACCTCTTACCTTAGAGAGGGAAATAGCAGAGGGTTTTACATATTTACGTCATATGGCCCAGCAGCTAGAGTTGGATTCTCTCGGTCAGAGAGGTCTGAAGACAAGCACTGATGTTTCATAGCCCTGGGATTTGTCTTAATTAGGGATAACACATGTTGGATGTAGTTCTGTGGGGTATGCAAAGCAGGCAAGCTCTAAATGACTAAAATCATGCTTTTTAAGGATATATTGAAGTCAATTAGATGTGTAAAAATTTGAGTTTGTTTCTGGCAGGATTTGAACTAATGGTCCTGTGGTGAAGAAGTGAACAACATAGGGGCCAATATGTACAGGACATCTTAAATACAAATATGCCACTTAGTTAGGCAGTCTGATTAATCTGACTGACAGGGGCTGAGATCACATGCATAAAATTAATAATATTAATAAGACCTTAAGCAACAAAGTGGAATCAATCTGCAATGTGAACTTCAGTCATACCCAACACTAGAGGGTCCTGACTGAGCAAATCCCATCAGCTATTCTGGTTTACCTTAGTAAGACACAATAACTTAAGTTTCTGTATCAACATTTTTTTTGCCCATTTTGTAATGCATGTGTAGCAGGATATACTAGCAATTGCACAAGCTCCACCTTGTTCCACAAGAAGGAAGTCTATGACAATTCTATCAGCCATGACGAGGTTGACATGAATACCTTCTAAGGCCAAAGTGGAGTTTTGCTAAACATTTGAATTCCTCTTAGGAGCACTTTTAGATGCAAATCAGAGTGTTTTGGAGAGACAGGAAAGTTAATGCCTGGCTTCTACACAAATGCAAAAGTGAGAGATATCCATCACCTTCGGATGGGACTATAAATTCCCCGAATGAGCGGATATTTTTGATTTTTGTGTTATGTGATAGTCAATATCAGTAGTGGGGACAGTTTCGTTTAAGGGACCACAAATTTATAGGCCCTATGCTTTGCCTTCAATGAGCTAAAGGCATCTTTCTTATGCCATTTCACTTAATATTTTGGGTATTTAATCTAGAGGGGACTGGAAGAGATTCTGATGAGTGAAATAAGTCAAGCAGAGAGAGTCAATTATCATATGGTTTTGCTTACTTGTGGAGAATACGGAAGGCATGGGGAGATGGAGAGCAGAAGTGAGTTGGGGGAAACCAGAGGGGGAGACGAACCATGAGAGACTGTGGACTCTGAGAAACAATCTGAGGGTTTTGGAGGGGAGGGGGCTGGGAGGCAGGGTGAGCTTGGTGTTGGGTATTATGGAGGGCACGTATTGTATGGAGCACTGGGTGTGGTACATAAACAATGAATTCTGGAACACTGAAAAGAAATTTAAAAATAAATAAAAATGTAAAAGAAATCACAAATCATGGCAGCCCAGTTTTGGAGAATTTATTTTTTAGTACAAATTGGTTTGTTTAAAGCAAACATTTTTGCTTCCTAAATTTTAACTAAGTTTTTAAATAAAATTCTTCTAGACTCTCTAAAAACTTGACTTCATTGTAGGTGTTTTAAATTTAGTGTTGTTTAAGGAGGAAACATGTTTTGATGAGCACTGGGTGTTATACACAACCAATGAATCATTGAACACTACATCAAAAACTAATGATGTACTATATGTTGGCTAACTGAACATAATGAAAATAAGTAAAAAGATTTTAAAAAGTATTGTTGTTATTGTAGAGACTAAGTAAAATCCTCAGGACCACTATTTGTCAAAAATGCAGGACGATTATTTGTCAAAATAGGACCATTACATGTCAAAAATCCACCAGTGTGTAGGAAATCTTTTTTTTTTTTTGAGGCATTTCTGAAATATAGAGATGACATCATGGGAAATCTATTAGAATAGAAATGACGTCAAATGAAGCAACTGACTTATAAAAATTAGTGGAAGTACATGTGAAAAATAATACAAGTTTATCTACGCTTATTGTGGATACATAAGTATCTGTTAGAACAACTTTGGTGTTCTGGTTCAGATTTGAATCTATGTAATATAACTATCCTAAGTATATCAATGAATACCTACAAAACTCCACATATTGAGAGACCAAGATACGGAATTATTGAATGATGGTAAAACACATTTATCCAGCATAATAATTTGTCTTTTGCCTTTGAAATTTGACTTTCAGTGACCATTTAAAAAGATCACGTGTTAAAAAAAAATAAAGGTTAAAGTCATAGAATGGGAAGAAAATTCTAAGGCCAAGACTTTCCCACCTTTTGTAGATAGGGTTCATTTAGACATCACACCAGGTAACCTTGCCTTTTTCAATCTAACTTCATCACATGAAGATGAGTATGAAATTGAATCCCCAAGCGTTACAGATAATATCAAGCTCATTCTGTAAGTGGTTGAGCTTCTTGCATATCCAACAGTAAATTGCACATGGACTGTTGAAGACCTTAGAGTCCATTGCAATATCTTGGAGTCTCATAACAGTTACACAGACCCTATAAAGTTCTCATGGAATTTTCTTCACTACTGTGTAAAAATAGCTCTGATTCATATGAAGTGTATATTAAGAAGGAAAATGATTTCTTATGGGAAATGAAATCATTAGCAATCCATTATCCAAAAAGATATCATCACTAGTTTTAGCAAACTGTGTCCCAGAAGGTAATCCAGGGCACCGTTTTATGATTACATTAGCAGTAATACTAGTGGGAATAGTAATTTTTACTTTTGATGCTTAAAAAAGGTTCTCTGAAATGTGGCAGAGAAACAGACAGAACCAACTCCAGTTGACTGATACTACAAGATGAAATCAAGTGTATAGTAACTAAGTAATTTAAATAATGAAATGTATACCATCTGATTTACCATTCAAGTATTAAAACACCTTTGAGGAAATTTTGGAATTCTAACCTGGAGTAGTCCTTCATCAGAAGGTATTTTTTGGAAGCTATCTCAACTAACAACCAGCATTAGTAACTGTTTTATCACTGTATATGGCTAGCTGCTGCATATGACTATTGTCTCTCAATTTTTTATTGTACATTCTGAATCAATTTTATATAAACTTCTAAATATGTAAATAAATGTAAATATAGACTTTTTTTAAAAGGTCCTAAAAAGTGCAACAAATAGTTGTGTGTGACTGGTTAATTTAAAAAAAAAAGATTTATTTGTTTATTTTAGAGAGAGTGTGTGTGCAGGGGAGGGGCAGAGGGAAAGAGAGAGAAAGAGAGAGAGAGAAACAGACTCCCCCCCCCCGAGCATGGAGCCCAATGTGGGGCTCCATCTCACAAACTGAGCTGAAATCAAGAGTTAGACGCTTTACCAACTGAGCCACCCAGGTACCCCATGACTGGTTGCTTTTGTGTAAAAACAAAATGAAAACAAAAATAAGAAAGCTCTCTTGTGGGCTCTTGGGCCCCAAAATAGCATATAAGCCAGTGCAAAGGAAATAATGTGTGAACAAGTATATGTGTTTATCAGGAGCAGGAAGGAGACTCTAACAAATATTGGTTTTCCTGATGAATCAAAAAATCATCAGTGTCACATAAGAGCAATATCCCCAGGCTGGCCGGTAACTCTCTGAGAACAGAACACCTAAACACGCATTGGTTGTGTCTATCCACTACAGTTAGTATTTGGAGATTTTATTAGCATTTACTTTGGACAATACCCCTTTTGGCAACTGTGTGTCAAGAACTATAAAGGGCTAAGTTTTTACCCTATTTGTAAGCTAACAATTTTGTCTGACAGTTTTATACATGCTGGAAGAAGATACAAGATACCTGAGTCAGATATAAAAAAGATGGTTTATTACTCAAGTCACAGGACGCAACATGAACTTCTTTGCAATGGTTACCCTCAGTCCCCAAGTCCCCTGCTGGGGATAAGAAGCACTGCAGATGTATGATATGCAGACCATGGGTTTGCATTAAAATGTAGGAAAATCCAGTATTTTAAAGGGACTTTTAAAATGGACACTTAGCTCTATTCCTTATGTTCCACATATGAGATAAACCGTATAATTGTCTTTCTCTGCTTGAATTTTTTCACTTAGCGTAATCCTTTCCAGGTCCATCCATGTCAATGCAAATGATGGGTATTCATCCTTTCTGATGGCTGTGTAATATTCTACTGAGTGAGAGGTATTAAGGAGGGCACGTGTTGGGGTGAGCATTGGGTGCTATAGGCAACTAATGAATCATTGAACATTACAACAAAAACTTATGATGTACTATATGCTGGCTAACTGAACATAATAAAAATAAGTAAATAAGTAAGTAAATATATAAATAAATAAATAAGTAAATGTAACATTTAGCAAATGTCCTCAGAGGAAAGTACTATCTTTATGTTCCAGAATAGCACATAAATATGCCCTCTGTCCCAGAGGGAAATACTACTTTTACTTTCTTCCAAGGCTGTTTGTTATGCAATTAGCATTGAAACATAGTTTGGAACAAAAGCTGTTAATGGCTCTAGTCAGAATTCATGTAGAAATATGAGACCTATAAAGAATTGTCTCTGAACAATGACAAGCTATTTCTAGGGTTTGTATGGAAATGCATAGAACTTACAATATTGAAAAGTATTTTGAAAAAGAATAACCATGTTGTAGGCCTTACTCTGCTAGTTTCCAAGACTTATTATAAAGCAACAACTTTGAAAAAAGTATGGCATTAACATAAAGGTAGGCACATAGATCAATTCAGCAGAAAAGAAAATCCAGAAATGCACCCATATAGATATAGTCACCTGATTGTCAACAAAGGTGCAAAGCCAATTTCTAAAAGTGGAGAAAAGAGTGTTATCAGGGACGGGTGGTGATGTAATAATTGGATAGCCATAAGTTAAAATAAATGATTGTCAATCCTTACTTTACACCATACACAAAATTAAGTATTGACATTATACTTAAATGTAGGAGCTAAAATGCAGCATTTTTAGAAGAAAGATAGGACAAAATTTAAGTGAATGTGGATTTGGTAAAAATATCTTAAATAGGTTGCCAAAAATATGAAGCATAATAGGCAAAATCAATGAACTGGACTTCTTCCACATTAAAATACTTTCTTCTACTAAGTACAGTATTAGAAAAATAAAAATTAAGACACAGAACAGGAAAAAAAAATACCTATTAAACATGTAACCATCACAGGGCTTGTAATTTGAATATATAAAGAACACTTAAAAATCAATATGTGGTAAGCAAACAACACAATTATAATGGGCAAATACTAGAACAGAGTCTTCATCACATAAGATAAATGGATGGCAATTAAGCACATGAAAAGATGTTCAACATTATAATTAAGTAAATGCTAGTTAAAACTGAAATGTCACAACATACCTATTAGAATGGCTCAGATTAAAAAGACTGACGATACTAGGATTTCATGACTACTACGTGATGTGAATATATGTGGTTATGGATATTTGGAAACAGTTGTGTAATTTCTTTTTTTTAAGATTTTATTTATTTATTTGACAGAGATCACAAGTAGGCAGAGAGGCAGGCAGAGAAAGAGGAAGGGAAGCAGGCTCCCTGCTGAGCAGAGAGCCCGATGCGGGGCTTCATCCCAGGACCCTGGGATCATGACCTGAGCCAAAGGCAGAGGCTTTAACCCACTGAGCCACCCAAGCGCCCCCAGTTGTGTAATTTCTGAAATGATAAACATATACTTACCATATTGCTGTTCTTAAGCTTTTACTAAAAAAAAAAAAAATGAAAGCGTATTTCCACACAAAGTCTTGCACATAAATATTCATAGCAGCTTTATCTGTAACAGTCAAAAACTGGAAACATCTAGTAGACAGTAAAGGCATTAATTTTTGTTTGACAGCCACCATAGCAACTTTTTCTAGATATGTCTCCTGAGGCAAGAGAAACAAAAACAAAAATAAACTATTAGGACTCCATCAAAATAAAGAGTACAGCAAAGGAAACAACAAAACAAAAGATAGCCTAATGAATGGGAGAATATACCTGCAAATGATATATCTGATAAGGGGTTAGTATCAAAAATATACAAAAAACTTACATAACTCAAGACCAAAAAAATCAAATAACCCAATTAAAAATGGGCAGAAGGCATAAACAGACATTTCTCCAAAGAATATAACCAGATGGCAAACAGATGCATGAAAAGATGTTCAACATCACTGTGGGAAATGGTATGAAGGATTGTCTCAAAATTAAAAGTATAACTGCCCCATGATCCAGCAATCACACTAGTGGGTATTTACCCCAAGAATACAAAAACACTAATTCAAAGGGATACATGCACCTACATTTATAGCAACATTATTTAAAACAACCAAATTATGGAAGCAGCCCAAGCGTCCTTCAAATGATGAATGGATAAATAAGATGTGGTGTATATATATACAATGGAATATTATTCAACCATAAAAAATGAAATCTTGCCATTTGTAACAACATGGATGGAGCTAGAGTGTGTAATGCTAAGTGAAATAAGTCAGACAAAGACAAATACCACATGATTTCACTCATATGCCGAATTTAAGAACCAAACAAAGGAGCAAAGGGGAAAAACAGAGAGGGAGACTTATCAAGAAATAGACTTTAATTATAGGGGACAAACTGATGGTTACCAGACAGGAGGCGGTATTGGTTAAATAAGTGATAGGGATTAAGGAGTGCACTTGTGCTAATGAGCACCGGGTAATGCATGGAATTGCTGAATCACTATACTTTATATCTGAAAGTAATCTAACACCATATATTTCATAACTAAAAACCTTTTAAAAAGTTTGGGATTTACATTTGTATCTCACCATTGCAAGACTGGCAGTTAAAAGAGCTGAACCAGGCAGCAGTTCCCACCAGCATTTACAGGACAAACTCCCTGTTCATACACAGGTCCTCATGTACAAGGTCTCAAGGTGCCTGGAATAAGAAGTAAATTCAGTCATATGTGTGAAAAGAAAGCTGTGGGCTGATTTGTCTTGTGTGGTTTCTGAGCCCAAGAGGTGAATATGCTTAACACGCTGGTAGTACTAGGAAGAGAGTACAAGAGTACAAGAATGAGCAACATTTAAAATATTTTTCTTCTGATTTAGTGTTATCTTATTCTATTAAATGTAGGCACATGGAAAGAAAACCCCCTCCTTTTGTTTTTTAAATTAAAATGTCTCTCCTCAATATAAGCAACAAGTCAATCACTACAGAATGCATTGCTTGCCACTTAAGAATGGTAAACATATGTGCCATTCTCTCTCATCAATTTTTTAAAAAATATTTTATTTATTTATTTGACAGACAGAGATCACAAGTAGTCAGAGAGGCAGGCAGGCAGAGAGAGAGGAGGAAGCGGGCTCCCCGCTGAGCAGAGAGCCCGATGCGGGGCTCGATTCCAGGACCCTGAGACCATGACCTGAGCTGAAAGCAGAGGCTTTAACACGCTGAGCCACCCAGGTGCCCCTCTCTCATCAATTTTTGTCCACATTAGAGCCTAAAACCAGTTGAGATAAGTACAATGAAACCACACACATTACGAACAATGGTAAATATATATATATATTTTTCAGTGTAGGACAGGAATCTTCTGCCCTGCTCCTCCATGGATAGGGCTCTGTTAGGCATGATTTTAAAGGTTTTATTTATTTATTTGACAAAGAGAGGGAGTGAGAACAAGCATGAGCAGGGGAGCAACAGGCAGAGGGAGAGGGAGAAGCAGGCTCCCCGCTGAGCAAGGGCTTGATGTGGGGCTTGATTCCAGGACCCTGGGATCATGACCTAAGCCCAAAGCAGACGCTTAACACTGAGCCACCCAGGCACCCCTGGGTATGATTTTAAATGAAATCCAAGCATGTTCTCTCCTTGTCTAGTTTAAGTGCAGCCACCAGGAATGCAGAGTAGCATTTAAGGTATAAAGTACTCTTTTCTCGAGGACAACACTGTGGTGAGAGAGGCAATCTCACCATATACCAAGGTTCTCCTTGCAGGTGGAGCAGACAAGCCCTGGGAAAGACTAGAATGCAGGACTCATAGGCTCTCTGCCCTAGCTCCATGACAACCCTTTGTGCCAGAGCCTGGGTTTTGCAGCAAAACTCAGTTCAGGCCAGGGAACCCTGGGTCCACCAAGAATCCTAAGCAATCTATTGAACCTCCTGAAATTGCCAGTCCTGCTGCATCAAGCATTAATTTACCAGAAAAATAACAGGATGATTCTATTCCTTGGGTGAGCTAACAATAAACTTGGCAGGTAGCTTGCATGCTGTTCATGCACACTAATAGAAGCGAATCCCTTAAACTGATAAAGGACATGAAACCATTTTTTTTAATTTTAAAAGATTTTTATTTGAGAGAGTGAGAGAGAGAGAGTATGAGCAGGGGGAGAGTCAAAAGGAGAAGGAGAAGCAGACTCCCCGCTGAGCAGGGAGCCCAAAGCAGGGCTCTATCCCAAGACTCTGAGGTCATGACCTGAGCCGAAGGCAGACACTTAATGGACTGAGCCACTCAGGCGCCCCTGAAGCCAATTATTAATGTATTGCCTCTCCACTCCAAATTTGCCCATCAAAACATGCTCTCTGATAGTAGACACAATTCGTTAAGTATCTCTCCTTCAAAGTGACACAATGTTATATTTTCTCAGTAGAAGACACTGGAGGGACATTGAAGAAAGTACCTCTCCTCTTCTTTCTGGTTCTCGGAGGTGTGTGTGTGTGTGTGTGTGTGTGTGTGTGTGTGTGTGTGTGTATCATCAGTGCTTTGCCCCAGGCATGAGCCAAGAACACCTGTCCTCATTGGATGTACAGTCCTGGTGTGGCCGGCTCATCATCTTTCTATGGCTTTCTTCACAGAGACATCTTGTGCTCCAAACTACCTGCCCACTGATTCTCTCTGCTTGCTTTCTCTACTGCCCCTACCCGTCCCCTGCCCAACAAGTTTATCATCTGTAGTTCTCCCAGTGCTCTAGCCCTTCCAACACCATGGCCCTTCTGATCCTGTGCGCAGGACATTTTTAGCTCCGGGCCTCCAACTCCACCAGCATCCCTATTCCTACTACATGTCCATACACTGACCACTAGTTGTTGCTTGTCCACACCTATGTGTTCCAGAGAGCTGCTTCCTGCTCGCCTTGCAACTGTAGACCAGCTCTAGTTCTGCAAACCAGCTCTGGTGCCCACAAACCAGCAAACTTTTCTGCCATGCAATAGGTCCTCCTATACTTTCTCCAGTGAGGTGTGAACCCCAGCCTTTGATAGGGCCACCCCCACTTCAAATTTGTGTATCCTCGAGTACTCTCTCTCAGCCCCAGAATACCATACACAGTTTTCTCATATCCTATATATTACACAATTCTCATAGCTTAACTTGATGTTAAACTTCTCCTGTCCACTGTACACTTTCTAACTCTTGACTGGACCACATTGCGATAGAACACAACATCTATATGAAATACCACTCTTAGAATTACTGAAACCTTTCTCTTTCAGAGCTGAGCCAAATAACGATGTCCACCATCACCTAGAGAGAGCAGGAAGGGGGGAAAAAAGATTAAAAAATTCCTTCGAAAGGAAAAAAAAACTGGGATTATTTGCAGATGTTATGATTCCGTACATTAGATCCTTATCTGTATTTATAAACAAGTTATTAGAATCAACAAAAGAGTTTAGATGTTTATAGCTTAAAGAAATCAACATACAAACACCAACTATACTTTATTTGCCAGGGAAAAAATTTAGAAAGTGAAAATGTCAAAGATGGTATTTGCAAAATATGAAGTACCAGGATGAAAATGTCTTTCTATGGAAAATACACAAAATGTTATTGGAATATTAAATGAGTTATTTTATTAAAAAGAGAGATCATATCCATGAAACAAACATTCAATATTGAAAAGACATTAAATCTTAAAGCTCAACACAATCTCAATTAAAATCTCAAACAAGCTTTTAGTTGAACTTCTAATGAATTGATCATTTAAATGGCGTCAAAACAGGCTAAAAAATAACAAGACACCTTCGAAGAACAAAGTAGAATGGGCTGGTCTTATCCATATATCAAGACTGACTTCAGATCTGTAGTAATTAATACTGATATATGGTATTTCAAATAAATAAATAAGCCCATACATAGGTAGACACTTGATTTATGACCATGTTGTTGTAAATAAGTTGGAAAAGAGAAGACTTTTCAAAAGTGGTTTACTGAGACAATCAGATACCAATGGGGGGGGCAGGAAATCAGAACCCTACTCAGTATCATACATAAACATCACCTGTAGGGAGATTAAGACCTACCTGTGAAAGGTAAAGTCATAAATATTTTAGAAGATAATACAGAGAATATGTTCTTAGCCCCAAGAAAGGGAGAGATTTCTAAAAACAGACGAGCACTAATAATAAAGAAAAGAATGATAAATTTGACTGTATAGCATCTGTTCACAAAGCATAGCATAAATCAAGTGAAAATTCAAGCAACAAAGCAAAGGAATATTTTGACCACACATATAATCAATGGACTAGTATTTAAAACACATAAATAACTCGATAAATGAGTAGGTGTAGATGGAAAATAGAAGGATGGCTGACAGAATTAATCTTGAACAGTCCTTTCACAGAAGAAAAAAAAATCCAAAAGGCTCATTAACATAAGAATATGCAAAAGCTGAACAGTAATAGTGGGGGGATAAAAAAGTTCTGCCAATCCTACGTGTAGGTGAAGATGTCTAGCATCAGGAGCTCTATGCTACTTGAGAGAGTGTAAATTGTCACTATTACAGAAACCAATTTGGCATCATCTAGAAAAGCTGAAGATATTCATACTCCATATCCAAGTGAATGTGGTTTTGGAGGTATACCCAAGAGACTTTTACACATGTGTTCCATGGGAAATTTCCAGGAATGTTCACTGCAACATTGTTCATAGTGGTCAAAAACTAGAAACAACCCTAGTGTCCATCCACTGTAGAATTGTAAGTATAATCATAACATAATCACTTCACTAAAACTATACACTGGAACGCTAGTCAATAATGGAGACAAAGGATTTTCAGCTACCTTGAACAACATGGATGAGTCTGTCAAATCACACGTATCATATGATACAACGTGAGAGAAAAAAGCCATCAAAGGAAGCATGCAATTCCACTTATAACTCGTATACATAAACTGTATTATCTAGAGATGTGTAGAAAAATGGTAAAGCTATCAGAAGAGCTCTGAAATCATCACATTGTCAGGACAATGACTATATCTATAAGGAAGGGAGTGGGCTGTGATTGGGAGGAACACAGTGTCTGCATTCTGGAAACCTGGCAGTGGTCTATTTCTTGACCTCGGTCCTAGTTACATGGGTGTTTGTTTTTATAAGTTATCTAAACCTGGTAGGTATGTTTTATGAACTCCTCTATATCTCAGATTTCAAAAATGGTTTCCTTCAAAAAATGTAATGGAAGGAAAATATGTGAAGGAAAAATTTTGATGAGGTTTAGATCCCTAATAGGGATGAAAAAAAATTTTTCTTCCTATCAAGTGATCTGCAAATATACATTATCACTAGAAAGGGGGAAAGTGGAGATTTATTTAAACTATATGCACCCCATAATTTAGTTACTACTCTCAACCTTTCTCTTGCTAGATATTTCACCCTATATTCATATCACTTCCCAAATCACAGATGACAGACAAGTCGGAAGATCGTAAACATCATTAATACAATCATTAGGCATCACAGGCCATATCCATTACAGTAAGATTGGGCCACGACACTGAAATGCAAGCAGGCACACCAAGACTATTGAACACGGTCATATGTGTATTTTTCTCAGCAGAGTCCATGATGGTGACTTAGGGTTTAATCTTGTCACATTTACCTGGTAGTCTTGTCCAGAGACCTCCACGTGCTGGAGAATCTAGAATTAGCTGAGGAATGCTGTGGGATTGGACATGAAATTTACCATGGTGTAATGGCAGAGTTGGTTTAGGTTGTGCACTGTCTTGGAAAAGCCCAGGGGTGGGTAGGGTTTTCTAGGATTCAATATAAATTGTTTCATCTTCCAGGCTTTGAACTTCTAGGCTGAACAGTGGTAATCCGTTTTGGCCCCACCTCTTATTGATTCTAATTTCTGTACCAGCAGGCAAAACAAAATAAATAAATAAGTATAAAACAAATTTTCCTGAGGATCTTGCTCAAGACAGTTCTGGATATGGAAGTTGTCTGGGGTTGGGGGGGGACATCATTTTCAGTAGAATTTACTAGCACTGTGGTAGTTCAATGTTGACACATAGCGCGTTGTCCCAGGAATTTTCTCTCCCTGGATTGATAAATCCAGCCAGGCAGCCAGCCAGGGAGCCATCCAGTAAACAATTTTTTTTTTTTTAAACACCACGCTTAGCACTGGGAGGAGGTGGGGTGTTCATTTTGGTATATACAGTGATGTACAGATTTAAGTTGCATTTAGCAGATAGATTGCTAGGTATTCCAGCACCGTTTACCGAATGAACTTTCATTTCCTTATTATCTGGGAAGACGTCCTTGATTTCCCACAAATATCAGATGTAGAACTTATTTGTGCATACCAGGTTCTGCCTCTGGGCTTTCTATTTTGTCCCAGAGACCCAGTACCAGAATATTTAAATCACTGTGTCGTTAAACACGTTTTAATATCTGATAGGGCCAGTTTCTGCGCATTGCACATTTTTTTTTTTTTTTTCCTTTCAGGAACGTGTTCAGGCCCGCGGCAGGGGGCGGGGGCGCGCCTCCTCCGCGGCTCTGGTTCCAGTGGAGCCTCACCGACGCGGAGATGGAAAGCCCGAGGCTGCTCCCGGCTGGTGGGACACGACAGAGCGGCGGTGTTAGCAGCCCCGCGGGCGCCAGCCGGTTCCACGGCGGCCCTGACCCGCGAGCTGGCCAGGTCCCCGCGCGCCGCCTCCTGCTGCTCCGGGGCCCCCAAGATGGCGGGCCGGGGAGGCGGCACGAGGAGGCCCGCACGGCCTCACGGGGCCCGGGCCCGAGCCCGTTGGCCCCGAGGTTGGATCACGCTGGCGGCGGCGACAGCGATGACTTCTTCCTGGTGCTGCTGGACCCGGCGGGTGGCGACGTGGAGACCACGGGCGCCGGCCAGGCCGCAGGGCCTGTATGGAGGGAGGAGGCCGAGTCGGTCCCACAGCTCCAGCAGGGTGAGAGTGACGCGAATCCCGCGGGCCGCCAGGCGCTAGGCCCTGGCTGCCAGTCCGCAGTCCCCGCCCCATCCCCGGCTGAGAACCCGATCCCCGCCCCAGGCCTGGGACCCGCCGCGGCCTTCACGGGCACGGTCACCATCCACAACCAAAACCTGCTGTTGCGCTTCGAGAACGGTGTCCTCACCCTGGCCACGCCCCCGCCGCCAGCCTGGGAGCCTGGGGTCGCGCCTGCCCCTCAGCCTGGGGGTCTGATGGCTCCGCAAGCGGGCGTCCCGCACGCCGCGCAGGCCAGCGACTGCCCAGAGCTGCCGCCCGACCTCCTGCTGGCCGAGCCGGCTGAACCCGCGCCGGCTCCAGCGCCTGAGGAGGAGGCAGAGGGCCGGGCCGCAGCCGAAAGTCCCCCCCGCAGGCCGCTGGGCCCAGGCCCGGGCGTGGTGCTGTACCTGTGTCCCGAGGCTCAGTGCGGACAAACCTTCGCCAAGAAGCACCAGCTGAAGGTGCACCTGCTGACTCACAGCAGCAGCCAGGGCCAGCGGCCCTTCAAGTGCCCCCTGGGCGGCTGTGGCTGGACTTTCACCACCTCCTACAAGCTCAAGAGGCACCTGCAGTCGCACGACAAACTGCGGCCCTTTGGCTGCCCTGCAGAGGGCTGTGGCAAGAGCTTCACCACGGTTTATAACCTCAAGGCACACATGAAGGGCCATGAGCAGGAGAACTCGTTCAAATGCGAGGTGTGCGAGGAGAGCTTCCCCACTCAGGCCAAACTCAGCGCCCACCAGCGCAGCCATTTCGAGCCCGAGAGGCCATACCAGTGCGCGTTTTCTGGCTGCAAGAAGACGTTTATCACAGTGAGTGCCCTGTTTTCCCATAACCGTGCCCATTTCAGGGAACAGGAACTTTTTTCCTGCTCTTTTCCTGGCTGCAGCAAACAGTACGACAAGGCTTGTCGCCTGAAAATTCACCTGCGGAGCCACACCGGTGAGAGACCTTTCCTTTGTGACTTTGACGGCTGTGGCTGGAACTTCACCAGCATGTCTAAACTCTTAAGGCACAAAAGGAAGCACGAGGATGACCGGAGGTTCATGTGCCCTGTGGAAGGTTGTGGGAAATCTTTCACAAGGGCTGAGCATCTGAAAGGCCACAGCATAACCCACCTGGGCACAAAGCCATTTGTGTGCCCTGTGGAAGGCTGCTGTGCCAGGTTCTCTGCTCGCAGTAGTCTTTACATTCACTCCAAGAAACACTTGCAGGACGTGGACACTTGGAAAAGCCGTTGCCCAGTCTCTACTTGTAATAAACTCTTCACATCCAAGCACAGCATGAAGACCCACATGGCCAAAAGGCACAACCTCGGCCAGGATCTCTTAGCTCAGCTAGAAGCTGCAAACTCTCTTACCCCCAGCAGTGAACTTACCAGCCAGGGACAGAGTGATCTCAGTGATGCAGAGCTAGTGTCTCTCTTCTCTGATGTGCCTGGCAGTAGTTCAGCTGCAGTGCTGGACACAGCATTGGTGAACTCTGGAATCTTAACTATTGATGTGGCTTCTGTGAGTTCAACTCTGGCAGGAAGCCTCCCTGCTAATAATAATAATTCCTTGGGGCAGGCTGTGGACCCTCGGGCCTTGATGGCCACCAGTGACCTTCCTCAAAGTCTGGATACCTCTCTGTTTTTTGGAACGACAGCCTCTGGCTTTCAGCAGAGTCCCTTAGATATGGATGATGTTCCAAGTCTAAGTGTGGGGCCATTGGCATCTCTGGGCTCTTTGGCTATGAAAAACTCGAGTCAAGAGCCCCAAGCTTTGACCCCCAGCAGTAAGCTAACAGTGGACACAGATGCTCTGACTCCTTCAAGCACCCTTTGTGAAAACAGTGTCTCAGAACTACTGCCGCCAACCAAAGCAGAATGGAATGTACATCCTGACTCCGACTTCTTTGGACAGGAGGAGGAAACCCAGTTTGGCTTCTCCAATGCAGCAGGAAACCATGGTTCTCAGAAAGAAACAGATCTTATCACAGTGACTGGCAGCTCATTTTTGGTATGAACTAACTATTAATTCCTTGCCACGTGGCTTATTCTTATGAATTACACTCAATTTTTAGGATATTCTGGACTAAATGTTTAACTGCAGGCATTTCTTAGAGGTTTGAAAAAGAACAACACACTGGGCTATATGTTTGGAGATTTAAATTATGATCTTGTTCCTGGAACTCTCAAGTTGTGTGACCCTGAGCAAGTCACTTAACCTATCTGAGCCTTAATTTCCTTATTTATAAAATGAGGTGGTTTGAATAGATGTTGTTTCTAAG
>NW_022632141.1:15331-16171 GCF_010015895.1 Lontra canadensis | reverse complement strand
ATCAAGAAATGGGCAGAAGACATGAACAGACATTTCTGCAAAGAAGACATCCAGATGGCCAACAGACACATGAAAAAGTGCTCCATATCACTCGGCATCAGGGAAATACAAATCAAAACCACAATGAGATACCACCTCACACCAGTCAGAATGGCTAAAATTAACAAGTCAGGAAATGACAGATGCTGGCGAGGATGCGGAGAAAGGGGAACCCTCCTACACTGTTGGTGGGAATGCAAGCTGGTGCAACCACTCTGGAAAACAGCATGGAGGTTCCTCAAAATGTTGAAAATAGAACTACCCTATGACCCAGCAATTGCACTGCTGGGTATTTACCCTAAAGATACAAACGTAGTGATCCGAAGGGGCACGTGCTCCCGAATGTTTATAGCAGCAATGTCTACAATAGCCAAACTATGGAAAGAACCTAGATGTCCATCAACAGACGAATGGATAAAGAAGATGTGGTATATATATACAATGGAATACTATGCAGCCATCAAAAGAAATGAAATCTTGCCATTTGCGACAACATGGATGGAACTAGAGGGTATCATGCTTAGCGAAATAAGTCAATCGGAGAAAGACAACTATCATATGATCTCCCTGATATGAGGGAGAGGAGATGCAACATGGGGGGTTAATGTGGTAGGAGAAGAGTAAATGAAACAAGTTGGGATTGGGAGGGAGACAAACCATAAGTGACTCTTAATCTCATAAAACAAACTGCGGGTTGCTGGGCAGAGGGGGGTGGGGGGGGTTATGGACATTGGGTAGGGTATGTGCTATGGTGAGTGCTGTGAAGTTTGTAAACGTGGAGATTCACAGACCTGTACCCCC
>NW_022632141.1:0-15231 GCF_010015895.1 Lontra canadensis | reverse complement strand
CTCCTAAACAAAATATTAATAAGTTACTTGAAAATCAAGTAACACGAAAAAAAAAAAAAAAAAAAATTATAAAAAAAAAAAAAAAACAAAAAAAAAAAAAAAAAAACTACATTTTCTCACTGTAAAACATTTGGAGACTAAACTCAATTATAAACCTGCAAATAAGAGAAAACCATTATATAATCTTGGTTATATTTTTCTCTAAGAAGAAATATTTTAAATTAGAACATAATTAGAATCAGACTCCTGATTTTAGTGGCTCTAGTGACCCCAAATGCCCACTGACAGGTGGTGACTCACTTTGAGGAACCCATTCTAGAAAGCTAGTATGTGGGATCAGCTCCTCAACATCCCCATTTCAGCCAGACTAGCTGCTCTCTGCCCATGTCAACTGAATGATTTATCAAGGGAATTCTACACATTCTACTGGAAACCCAATGTGGGCATTTCAAGATCCTAGAGATACATCTTTTTTAAATTTTATTTAAATTCAATTTAGTTAACATATAGTGTATTGTTAGTTTCAGGGGTAGAATTTAATGATTCATCAGTTCCATATAACACCCAGTGCTCATTACATCAAATGCCCTCCTTAATGCCCGTCACCCAACCACGCCATTCTCCCCTCCAGCAACCTTCAGCTTGTTTCCTACAGTTATCAGTCTCTTATGGTTTGCCTCCTTCTGTTTTCATCTTATTTTTCCTTCCCTTCCATTATGTTCATCTGTTTTGTATCTTAAATTCCACACAGGAGTGAAATTATATGGTATATGTCTTTGTCTGACTGACTTATTTTCCTTAGCGTGATACCCTCTACTTACATCCCCGTCATTGCAAATGGCACAATTTCATTTGTTTTCACGGCTGAGTAATATTCGTGTGTGTGTGTGTGTGTGTGTGTGTGTGTGTGTGTGTGTAGCCACTTCTTTATTCATCTGTCAATGGACATTTGGGCTCTTTCCATAGTTTGGCCACTGTGGACACTGCTGCTATACATATTGGGGTACATGTGCCCCTCTGAATCATTATGTTTGTATCCTGTGAATAAATACCTAGAAGTGCAATTGCTGGGTCATGGGGTAGTTAGTTCTATTTTTAACTTTTGAGGAACCTCTATACTGTTTTCAAGAGTGGCAGTACCAGTGTGCATTCCCACCAACAGTGTAAGAGGGTTCCCCTTTCTCTACATCCTCACCAACAACTGTTGTTTCCTGAATTGTTCATTTTAGCCATTTTGACCAGTGTGAGGTGGTATCTCATTGTGGTTTTGATCTGTATTCCCCTGATGCCAAATGATGGTGAGCATTTTTTTCACGTGTATATTAGCTTTTTGTATGTCTTCTTTGGAGAAGTGTCTGTTCATGTCTTATACCCATTTCTTGACTGGATTTTTTTTTTATTTTTGGAGGCTGGGTTTGATAAGTTCTTTATAGATTTTGGATACCAGCCTTTATCTAATATATGATTTCTGACTATCTTCTCCCATTCATTACATTGTCTTTTAGTTTTATAATTGCCTCCTTTGCTGTGTAAAAAGTTTTTTATCCTAATGAAGTCCCAATAGTTCCTTTTTGCTTTTGTTTCTCTTGCTTCTGGAGACATGTCTAGCAAAAAGTTGCTGCACCAAGATCAAAGAGGTTGCTGCCTGTGTTCTCCTCTAAGATTTTGATGGATTCCTGTCTCCCATTTAGGTCTTTCAACCATTTTGAGTTTACTTTTGTGTATGGTGTAAGAAAGTGGTCTAGTGTCATTCTCCTGCATGTGACTGTCCAATTTTCCCAATGCCATATGTTGAAGAGGTTGTCTTTTTGGATCTTTGTCCATTGGATATTCTTTCTGTTTTGTCAACGATCAGGTGACCATAGAGCTGAGGGTCCATTTCTGGGTTCTCTATTCTGTTCCACTGAACTATGTTTCAGTTTTTGTACCAGAACCATACTGTCCTGATGATTACAGCTTTGAAATACAGCCTAGAGTCTGGAATTGTGATGCCTCCAGCTTTTCTTTTTTTTTTTCCTTTTCTTTTTTAAATTTTATTTATTTATATGACAGAGAGAGAGCATGCATGCACAAGCACAAAAGTGAGCAGAGGGAAAGGGAGAAATAGACTCCCCACTAAGCAGGGAGCCTGACGCGGGCCTTGATCCCAGGACACCGAGTGACAGGCAGATACTTAACCAAGTGAACCACCCACACACCCTTGCTTTTCTTTTTCAACATTATTTTGGTTATTTGGGGTCTTTTCTGGTTCCATACACATTTTAGATTTGTTCCAGCTCTGTTAAAATTTTGATAGGGATTGCACTGAATGTGTAGATTGCTTTGGGTAACACAGACATTTTAACAATGTATTTTCTTCCAACCCATGAGCATGGAATGTTTTTTCATTTCTTTGTTTCTTCCTCAATTTCTTTCATAAGTGTTCTATAGTTTTCAGAATACAGATCTTTTACCTCTTTGGTTAGGTTAATTTCTAGATATCTAATGGTTTTTGGATAGTAAATGGAATTGAATTCTTGATTTCATCTTCTGCTGCTTCACTGCTTATATATAGAAATGCAACTGATTTCTGTGCACTGATTTTATATCCTGCAACTTTGCTGAATTCCTGTATCAGTTCTAGCAATTTTTGGATGAAGTCTTTTGGGGTTTCTAGATAGAGTATCATGTCATTTCCATAGAGAAAGTTTGACTTCTTCTTCACCAATTTGGATTCCTTTTATTTCTTTTTGCTGTCTGCTTGCTGTGACTAGGACTTTCAGTGCTATGTTGAACAAGAGTTGTGAGAATGGATATCCCTGTCATATTCCTGACCTTATGAGAAAAGCTCTCAGGTTTTCCCCATTGAGGATGCTATTCACTGTGGGTCTTTTCATATGAGGCTTTTATGATGTTGAGATATGTTCCCTCTATCCCCATAAAGTTGAGGATTTTTATCAAGAAAGACTGCTGTGTTTTGTCAAATGCTTTATCTGCATCTATTGAGAGGATCATACAGTTCTTTTCCTTCCTTTTGTTAATGTGGTGTATTACACTGATTGATTTGTAGATGATGAGTCACCCTTGCAGCCAGGAAAAAATCCCTTGCTCATGGTGAATAATCCTTTTAATGTACTTGGATCCTTTTAGCTAGTATCTTGATGTGAATTTTTGCATAGATGTTCATCAGGGATATTGGTCTGTAATTCTTTTTGGTGGGGGTCTTTGGTTTGGGGATCAAGGTAATGCTGGCCTCATAAAATGAATTTGCAAGTTTTCCTTACATTTCTATTTTTTTTGAAACAATTTCAGAAGAACAGGCATTAATTCTTCTTTAAATGTTAGTAGAATTCCCCTGCAAAACCATCTAGCCCTGGACTCTTTTATTTGTTGGGAGATTTCTGATTACCACTTCAATTTCCTTGATGGTTATGGGTCTGTTCAGGTTTTCTACTTTTTCCTGTTTCAGTTTGCGTAGTTCATTGTCTCTAGGAATGCATCCATTTTTTCCAGATTGTCTAATTTGTTGGCATATAATTGCTCATAATATTCTCTTATAATTGTTTGTAGGTCTTTGGTGTTGATCGTGATCTCTCCTCTTTTATTCATGATTTTATTTACTTGGGTCCTTTCTCTTCTCTTCTTGATAAGTCTGGCTAGGGGGTTATCAATCTTATAAATTCTTTCTAAGAACCAGCTCCTAGTTTCATCAATCTATAATACTGTTTTTGTTTTTTAATTTCTATTTCACTGACTTCTGCTCTTCTGCTGGTTTTGCTTTATTTGCTGTTCTTTTTCCAGATCCCTTAGGTGTAATGTTAGGTTGTGTATGTGAGACTTTTCTTGCTTCTTGAGGAAGGCCTATCTTGCTATATACTTCCATTCTGGAACCACCTTTGCTGCATCTACCTTGGGGATACATCTATACACAGTTACTCTGGTTTATTCACTCACCACTGAATTATGAACATTTTCCTAACATCTATTCTAGTGTATGTATTACTTCATGTCTACAACAGTTTGTATCATTATTTTCCTTTGTAACACATACACTGTTTTACAGTCTTTGCTGTAATTAAAAAAAAAAAAAAAAAACTGGAAAATAATTTTGGTACATAAACATTGACCCGTATTTCTGATCATTTCTAAAACAGACTCTAGAAGCCAAAGGTGTGGATCAACAGTTCCTTTTTCACGGTAGAATTACATGATTCTTTCTATTTATAAAATCTCTCTTAACAAAAAAAAAAAAAAAAAAACCTGCTCCATGTCTTTAAAAGCCATAATAAAGATGAAATCTAGATTATATTCACCCTCATTTTTTTGAAAATGGGCAATAGTGGGGCCAACGTAGGAATGGAGCTTCAAATGGACATGTCTTATCAAAGTACTTTTATGAACTTGCAGGCAAGGCCAGGGCTGCAATGGCAACAGAAGAAGCTTGCTTCTGATGATACTAAACATCCAGTGAAGACCCTGGAAGATATTAACTCAAGAGGGGAAGAGGACCAGAGTACACAACTCAGTTCAAAGTTCTAATTATCCTTCCTGGCGACAGTGTAGAATAGTAGAAAGAGAAGAGGAAAAGGGGCCTCCCAGCTCTGTCACTAAGTGGGTGTCATCTTGGATAAATCCTATTTCAATGTGAGGATCTTCATCTAAAAATGTACTGGCTACATCAGATGGTTTCCAAGACACCTTCCAGGTGAGATCATCAATGATTCTATGATCACCATTCAGCAATAAAACTCTGGTTTTTCACCTCTGGCCTTCATGTTCTGGCCCCTTCAGTAATTTCTATTGTTGCTTTCCTAATTCTTTCCCAAGAGGTATCTGCCCCTCTGGGCCTACTGATCATCTAGTACCGAGAGAACACTTAGTATCCTCACCCCTCACCATGGCTCATATGTCTGATGGCCACTATACCTTTAATTCTCACCATAATCTCGGGGACTGTGTCAGTCTCCAGGAAATTTAATCTTTTTATGCTCTTAAGGTGCATAGTATTCATGCCAGCCTTGGAGGACCTAGTTTGCACTATATGTGTTATTTATCCCTTGGGTAAACCTTTCATGACTCTCCAGCTAACTAGTAAGCACCTTGTACTGGCAAAGACCTGCTATCCTGACACTTCTCACACTTCCACAAACCACTCAGCAGCATGGGACTCTACACACACTTCTGATTATCAGTTTAGCACTGTATTGAACATGTAAGTATACCTTAATTGTGAAGTTTAACAGTTGAGACATAAAGAGAAGTTAAACAAAAATTACTAATTCTATCTAAATCCTATTAAACCCAAAATAATTTTCAACATAAGATCAAACAGTTTTTCCCATGAACATGCTGAGGTCAGTAGCTGCTTATCTCAAAGTGGCAGCCTAGCCTGTCCTGGGGCAATTGCATTCTTCACAAAGTTCTTCCAGAGACAAAATAGATGTTCCCACAGTAATCCCACCTAACCGTCTCACATGCAATACACCTGAGGGCAGTGGCCATTCTGAGGTCATCCTGCATCTGGGCTTTACATGTCCTCCTTTGCCAGTTCCTCTATAATCCTGGCATGCTCTTCTAGCAATAGCCCTCTAAAAACACAGCTTCCAGAACTGATGGAACATTCTAGATGAAATAGGACTACTGAATTGGAAGAACCATTATCTCCCCTGTTTGATGGCATAATATGGGATCACTCACTGAAGGTCAGCCACAATATGCTGGCAGAAATTGAGTTTTGACTAACTCAAAACCTCATTTCAGAAAACCAAAATCTGAAAGTCAAAATTCTATACACCAATATCTTTTTCTTTGCACCAAAAAATGTCTGGAATGATGACATTTTACCTTGGATGTGAAAATTACACACATAGTGTTCTGCCTTCAAATTGTTTATTTCAAGAGAAATGATATACTGACATGACACAAAAAATGGAAAGGAACTGCGTTAGTGACTCAATTTAAACTGTTTAACCTCACTGGGAAACCCTCTTAGATAAATTTGTTGTTCAATTGCACCATCTGGTGGATAAAGGTATTTAAACTCCCCCATTGTGAGAAGAAAAAATATATATCATTTATAAGGCTAAAGATACCACTAAAACTAAAATCTTAGTATGAAAAGATTCCCATGCTTTACCCAAAAGCTTTCTTATAGAGAGGCTCTTGATAAAATTAAAATACCACCAAAAATCTGGAGCTCGTAAAACTTCACTATTAAAGAATCCAGTTCACCTTCTTCAAGAAATGTTGTTCATCATGAAAAAACATTTTTAATCTGGGAAGAACCTCAGAGAGCAGTTAATTGACTTCCCTTTACAGATGAATACTCCAAGGCAAAGACAGGGCTTTCTTGAAAGTCACAGCTAGGGATAGAAGGCATTGATTATATATGTAAATAGATCAAATATTCTGTATTGTTTAATACGGGCTTCTATTTCAAGAGGCTGTGTGGGAAAGGCAGGAAATAAGTCAGTCAGTGTCTGCCACAAAGTGCCACTCTCATGGGTTGACAATAATCTGGCCACCCCACTATGGACTATGGCCTACCCCAACTGATCTCTGTAACACCAGGAGTTGTCATATCCTCCCTGCCTCTACAACCTGCCTGCATCCCCCTTCACCTTAGATTTAAACTCCTCTCCCCCTCCCCCAGAGAAAACCATCCTATCAATAAAAATAAGACAGATAAACACCCAGGTAACAATATTTAGAAAATATATCTAACTCATGGATAATCCTTTTTTTCACTTAAGAATCCACAAAAATGACACAAGGAATGAAAAAACAAATAAGATGGATAAGATAAATGTTAAATCACCCTGTTGAAGAACATCTATCAACAGGGGGAAGTGTTCACAATGTGTTAAAAGAGGAGAGGAAAAGAAAAGCCAAATACGTTCACTACAATACCATATTTGTAAAAAAACAAACAAATAAAAAACAAGCAAAACACAGTTCTCAAGCATTGAGTAGAGAAAAAACATTGGAAAGAAATACACTAAATATTGTTGACAGCTAGTGTCTTGGCCAGGATTTATGAGTGATTTCAATTTTTTTTCTCTTACACAATGCTTTCCAAATTTTTTATCCTTAACATTTATATCAATAAAAAGATACTTTTACTTTAAACATTTATGTATTTATACTCACATACCATAAAGAAAACTGGCAAAAGAAACTGGAAAGAGGACCCCAAATACATATCCATCTACCCAGTACGTAAATAGTAGGGAAAAAAATTTTTCTAGCTCTCAAGAAGAAATATATAGTATAAGACACTGTATTTTTGTCTTAAGGCTTACCACACTTTTTCAAAATGTTTTGAATTTTCTATCAATTGTATATTAAGAAATACCTAGATAACTAGCAAATTAACGGGGCACCTGGGTGGCTCAGTGGGTTAAAGCCTCTGTCTTCAGTTCAGGTCATGATCCCAGGGTCCTGGGATCAAGCCCCACATCGGGCTCTCTGCTCCGCAGGGAGCCTGTTTCCTCCCCTCTCTCTCTCTGCCTGCCTCTCTGCCTACTTGTGATCTCTCTCTGTCAAATAAATAAAATCTTTAAGAAAAAAAAAAAAACTAGCAAATTAACATTGACAGATAATCTCAGAAATATAATTTCTCAAAAATATTTTATATATTTTAAGACTTAAGGACTTGAGTTCACATCCTACATCCATTTTCTGCTTGTAATATTTTGCCTAAATTATATGACAGAATATATGGCATGATGTTCCCCAAAGAATTCCACGGCTTCCATGATGAGAACCACTGTCTCCTAATGTGATTCGGTCTTTGACATATATATCAGGAATGCAGAAGGTCAGTAACAAGAATGCTACATTGTTAATTTGTCTTAAAATCCCTGCATCATCTATGTAGACTGCAATCAGAGAAGTAATCTTTTGCTAAATATCTTAAGGTAACAATTTTTCAAGTGTTGTCTGAGGACCACGGGAAAACACCCAGCTCCCATTAGGGTCCATGGCATCAAAACTGTCTCCACAATTATACCAACATATTATTTGCTTTACGCTCTAACAGTAGGGTCAAGTTTTCCAGAGGCTATATGACATCACCACAGACTAAATGCAGAAGCAAATATATGAATCCAGAGGTCTTCTATGAAGCTAGACATTAGAGATTTGAAAAATGTAAAATAATGCCACCCCTTTCACCAAATTTTTTGTTTCAGAAAGTAGTCATTTTTTAATAAAAATGTGTATGTTATTATATAACAGGTTATTCTTAATGAATTAAAATACTTTTAAATAATCTCTGTTTCAGTTTTAATTTCTAATAAAACAAACAAGGATAGATATAACCTATAAGAGAAAAGCTCTTTGAGGTCCACAACAAATTATTAGAAGTATAAAGGAGTCCTGAGACCAAAAAGTTTGGGTATTCATGTTCAGAAAAATCACACACTGGGAAAGATTACTCTAACCTGTACCTCTTCTTTCTCTTCAAAGCACTTTTCAATTGCGGTGACCAGTCCACCTTAAAGACCATTATCTGACCACAGTTCCTAAAGCATGATTGTGATCCTATCACTTCTCTACTAAAATGATCTCAAACAATTCAAAATGTACAGAGTGATAACCAAAAACATATAAGAAACTCCATGGTTTGTCCTCAGACTATTTTTTAGAAGTCATACACTCATCAATTCTACAATTATTCACTGCATTTTTTACAGCAGACATTATGATAGGAGCTGGGACTGAAGAATCTATGAGAAATAACACCCGCCATCACTGTTAGTGACTAAGCATCTACTGAGGAAGAAATATTCACATAAATACAGATATCCTTAATTTTCTATACTCCTTCTCCAAATTTGCTGTAATTATATGTTTTTTACCTAAAATTCACTATCCACACCAAAAACTCTCTAAAATGACTTTGAATGTCTACCAACAGAATCATTTTGGTTGTACACAAATCTAGGTAAGGGAATGTGGATAACAGCTCAGTTGTATCTCAACTGTTCTCCCTAAAGGATTATGCCAATCATGCCTTGTGCCCATATTAAATGTACCTCTGACAACCAATGCTATCATTATTCCATCATTTGTAATGAAAATATTCTGAGAAAGTAGAAATGTGCAACAAAAGAGCATAAGAAACTTAGAAAAGCCCACATATCAGAAAGAGTTGGAAGTAATGGTGCATACTGAGGGAAGGAAGCACATAACACATTATCTCCACATGTCCCTATCTATTAAACACAGCAGTGTTGGAAAGCTTAACTGTAGTTACCCAAGCCAACACAATATCTGAGAAACTAGAGAAATTCCTTGTACAGTGGACTGAGCTCCACTCGCAGTGTAAGAGACCACTGAGTACCAGGCTGGTACAGGGGCGGGTGGTGGACACTTTCAAAGACCTAGAAGCATCTGCAAGTGTGGGGAGAGGGAAAACATGATTTAGTGAAGAAACTAAATCTCAAAGCAAGTCTGAGAGATTTATGAGCAGTGATATATGGCACAAGCTGAAGGTCATGGGTGAAGCAGTTTCCCCTCACAGTGAGATGGACTATCTTCCTCTAGAGAACTGCAAAAAACTGCCATTAAAAATGATGACACACAGGGGCGCCTAGGTGGCTCAGTGGGTTAAGCCTCTGCCTTCAGCTCAGGTCATGGTCTCAGGGTCCTGGGATCGAGCCCCGCATCAGGCTCTCTGCTCAGCAGGGAGCCTGCTTCCCTTCCTCCCTCTCTCTGCCTGCCTCTCTGCCTACTTGTGATCTCTCTCTGTCAAATAAATAAATAAAATCTTAAAAAAAAAAAAAATGATGACACACAAAGGAAACTGACAGTCTTAATGCAATACCATCTCACAACAAATACCTGTTGACCTGCATGTCCCCTAGCCAAGTTGCATCATCCCACACAGTTACAGGACATTTTCTCCCTGTTCCTCTTCACCCTTTATGTCTCTTCTTTTCTGTGTTTGTTTCCTGAAGTAACTCATGCTTCTTTTAACAGAAAGCTAACTTTTTAAATGTATAGTTAGCAAAGGCTAGTTAAAACTTTCTTTATAATGGACGAGCCCAGGGAACCAGGCTCAGTTGGTTAAGTGTCTACCTCGGCTCAGGTAGTGATCTCAGAATCCAGGGATCCAGCCCCGCATCGGGCTCTCTGCTCTACAGGAAGCCTGCTTCTCCCTCTTCCTCTGCCCCACCCCGCTCATGCTCTCTCTTTCTCAAATAAAAAATTCTTTAAATTAATTAATTAAATGATTAAAGTTAAAATATATATACATACATATGTGTGTATGCATATATATATATATAATACATATAATGGACAAGCTCTTAGTGAAGCATAACAACAACAAAAATTCAGATCTTAGGACTCTTAAGCTTATGTTACTGTTACCAAGGAGTCATCTAGGGCCACCCTAGAACACAGGTTGTTCTACTTCTAACTTCAGGAACATCTTAAATTACAGAAAATTCCTGACATAATTAAACACCTCAATTTCATTGTCTCGAGGTATCAGTGTAGTCAATATATATGAATCCCATTCTCCTAAGAACATTCAGAATTTTATTTTATTTATATCCCATCTATCTCAAAAAGGTTTTGAGTTTCCTTCCCTGAGTATATAAGTATGCCTAATTATGTATTAGGGATTGGTAAACCTTTTCTGCAAAGGGCAGACAATAAATATTTTAGCTTTTGTGGGCCATACAGTCTCTGTCACAACTACTTAACTCTGCCACTGTAGTGGGAAAAAAAAAAAAAAACATAATATGTAAATGAATTAATTAGGTTATGCTCCAATAAAACTTTATTTATAAAGACAGACAGACTCTGACTGCAACCCCTGCTCTGCATCATGTCACTACATGCCTTTGATAGTCTTGGTATTTCAAATTTTAAAAATAGTAACTTGTTTAAGTCATATGACTGTTACCACTGCCACAGGCTACTGCCCATGGTACAGACTGATACTCTTTTCATATATCCTAATATATCAAGCTCTGACAGAAGCGGCATAATGAAAGAGGAGCCAAGACTTGTGCCCTGGGATCTCCAAGCCCTTTTCCCTTTACTATTAGGGCTGACTGTTCTCAACTAGTCCCTAATGAACACCCTCACCCCTAATTCCTATTTTGTATCCAAGCCTGATCATCACTAAAATGGCACCTATCTCATTGCCACTGAAAAGATTTGCCTGGTGTTGCAAGACAAACATGTGAGCAGGAGGGGCCACTATAGCACCACAGGTCTGAGCCCATATCCACAGCTCTGTCTGCAGCCTGGGGGAGATCCCTTCCCCTTAGAACCCATTATTCCAGACCAGCCTCACCCTCTTCAAGCTGTTGCTCAGAAAAAGCCTCAGAATTCAGTAAAAATACAGAGACTATTATGTGTGATCTTACCCTCAAATTTGTCTAGCTCCTGTCCCATCCTCCTTTCTACCTCCTTTCCCTGACTTGAACTTACTCATCTAGGTCCAGTTCAGACCCTTCACTGCCAAGGCTGCTCTAAGTGTCTCTCCTCCCAGCTCCCTAGAACTCTATACTTGCCCTTATGGCCAAGCTTATTACACTTTATTGCCCCTCTAAGCTTATGAATTGAGAATTAGGATCCTTATTCATCTCTGCACCCTGCACAAATTGTTCCTCTTACCTCCCCATACCCTCTCCAAGAACTTCCAGCCTCATAAAAAAAAAGACATTTTTTTTTATCATTCTACTAAAATTAAAGGAAATGGCCATAACTAGAAATTAGGGGGGGAAGTGAACTACAATTTGATGACTATTAATTCCTTCCAAAATAATGCCATGAACCATAACAAACCAGTTCCCAATACAATTTAAGTATTGAGCCAAACAGTTAATTCAAGGACACAAAAGTAAAGAGCAAAACAATACATGGGCTTTTTCAATGCACATTCATTGTGATGATTTCAAACACTGCTGACAGTCATGGGTTATTAGTACACTCACTCTTCATCACTCTCTTTAATGCACTCTCTCTCTTGTTACTCTCCATCTACCTCAAGGGGGCAAAAACAAGTTGTTTTTCATTTGTTTGAATTAAGGTGTCGGGAGTGTGATTGGTTTTGTTTACCAGTAGCAGTTTACAACATCTCACTTGTCTCTCTTTATGCTACAAAAGCTTTGAAAATGTCACCTCAACTCTGGAGCTACTAAATGTTCCTGCTGAGCCACACAAATTCCATAAAATACTATTATGCCTTGTAGGTCCTACCAAAATGACAGATTCCTGACTTTAGAATGTGGAAATGATGAGGATGTTTACAGACCAGTGGATTTTGTTCATTGGATTTTAATAAGTAACATTACTCAAATCTGAATTCTAAAGTCAATGTTCCCTTAAAACAATGCCAATATGTAACTGGTTTTCAAATACAAGTAGTACATTGATAAGCACAGCAAACCAAAGTCCATCAATCTCTTCTGTGCCATCAACAATTATCACATTTTACTATCAAATAGGGAAAACTAGTTCAGGGCATTTTTTATGTTAATTGTTCTGGAAACTGTCCCAAATATGCTACTTCTAACTCTTAATTATATATGCAAAAATTAACAAAGAGGTCAATGATCCCAAAGCGTGGTTAGAAAAAAAAAATACCTTAAACTGAGTTTTATTTTATTTTAGAGCACTAAGACAAGCAAACTCTCAGTCTAGAATCTGGATGATTTCTCAGTTCAATCTTCCTCTTGGAAGCCTAAAAACTTACCAGTATCATACAGAAGAAACCAGAGAGATGGCATAATATAAATCATTAGTTCAGGGAAATTTATGATTGACAAACACCTAGTTTCACACATTTCTACAACTATGAGATTAACTATATACAACTGCTTTCTTAAGACTGGTATGGAAGATATCAGGGCGCCTGGGTAGCTCAGTTGGTTGAGTGTGCAACTCTTGATTTTGGCTCAGGACATGATCTCAGGTCTGAGATCTAGTCCCCAACCCCCATGGGCTCCATGCTCAGCAGGGAGTCCACTTGGGATTCTCTCTCTCCCCCTTCCTTTGCCCCTCCCCTTCCTATGCATGCATGTGAGCTCTAAATAAATAAATAAATATTTTTTTAAATAAATATATAAATAAAAATTTTCACAATTTGTGGAAAAAAGGAGATTAAGTCTATTCAAATATAACTTTTTAAAATGACTAGGGGAAAACTACTAGAAGAATGCATATTAAAATACTGTTTTTTGCCTTAAGTTGGTAGTATTATGGATAATATTTCCTGTTTCCCAATTATCTTTATAATGTGTTTTGCTCGAAAAAATTTTAGTATATTTTAAAGATTAGCCGGATAACCATTTAATAAATTACTGTTGAACAATTTCAGGTATTTGTACCATTCACTGGTTTCAATATGAAAAATACTAGCAACAGAAATCCTACAGATATGTCTTGATTACCTCTTATCCTATAAGGAATCATGGATCAGACAAAGCACAACAAATTAGTACTTTTCTAGTACCTAGAACAGTAACAAAAATGGGAAATCAGCCGTTTACAAAACCCACTACAGTATAAATATACCTCATCATATATGCTCCCATTAATGTCTGCGCCATAGATAGGTGCCACAAAAGTTAAGTTCTTCCAGTACTTGCGCTCCAAATCTTCATAATCCAAGTATCTTGGAGTACAGTACCTGCAAAAGGGAAATGAAAAGAGTATAAAACAGTGGGACAGTATAAGATTTTCCCCACCCACATTACTTAAATAAGTAGCAACTCATGTTGTCAAATCTAACAAGTAAATACACAAATGTATTTATCATGGATCTCTGGATACTCTAAATACTCCCAAATAACTCTATGCAGTAACTTCATATATTTTACTAATAAGGAAAATATTTTCAAGAGCATATCAAATATAGAAGGAGAATAGTTAAAAATTCACCATTTTACATCCACAAATCAATCAATGTAATACAATACATTAATAAAAAAAAGAACAAGAACCATATGATACTCTCAATAGATGCTGAAAAAGCATTTAACAAAGTACAGCATCCTTTCCTGATCAAAACTCTTCAAAGTGTAGGGATAGAGGATACATACCTCAATATCATCAAAGCCATCTATGAAAAACCCACAGCAAATATCATCCTCAATAGAGAAAAACTGAGAGCTTTTCTGCTAAGGTCAGGAAATATGGCAGGGATGTCCGTTATCACCACTGCTATTCAACATAGTACTAGAAGTCCTAGCCTCAGCAATCAGACAACAAAAAGAAATTAAAGGCATCCAAATTGGCAAGGAGGAAGTCAAACTATCACTCTTTGCAGATGATATGATACTATATGTGGAAAACCCAAGACTCCACTCCAACACTGCTACAACTTGTACAGGAATTCAGTAAAGTGTCAGGATATAAAATCAATGCACAGAAATCAGTTGCATTTCTCTACACCAACAACTAGACAGAAGAAAGAGAAATCAAGGAGTCAATCCCATTTATAATTGCACCCAAAATTATAAGATACCTAGGAATAAACCTAACCAAGGAGGCTAAGAATCTATACTCAGAAAACTATAAAGTACTCATGAAAGAAATTGAGGAAGACACAAAGAAATGGAAAAATGTTCCATGCTCATGGATTGGAAGAACAAATATTGTGAAAATGTCTATGCTACCTAAAGTACTCTACACGTTTAAGGCAATCCCTATCAAAATGCCTATCAAAAAAATTTTTTAAAGAAATGGAACAAATAATCCTAAAATTTATATGGAACCAGAAAAGACCTCGAAGAGCCAGAGGAATACTTGAAAAAGAAAGCCAAAGTTGGTGGTATCACAATTCCAGACTTCAAACTCTATTACAAAGCTGTCATCATCAAGACAGTATGGTACTGGCACAAAAACAGACACATAGATCAATGGAACAGAATAGAGAGCCCAGAAATAGACCCTCAACTCTATGGTCAACTAATCTTCAACAAAGCAGGAAAGAATGTCCATTGGAAAGACAGTCTCTTCAACAAATGGTGTTGGGAAAATTGGACAGCCACATGCAGAAAAATGAAACTGGACCATTTACTTACACCACACACGAAAATAGACTCAAAATGGATGAAGGTCCTCAATGTGAGAAAGGAATCCATCAAAATCCTTGAGGAGAACACATGCAGCAACCTCTTCAACCTCAGCCACAGCAACTTCTTCCTAGGAACATCTCCAAAGGCAAGGGAAGCTAGGGCAAAAATGAACTATTGGGATTTCATCAAGATCAAAAGCTTTTGCACA
>NW_022632140.1:0-16153 GCF_010015895.1 Lontra canadensis | reverse complement strand
TGGTGGGACTATGAAATTCTTCCCAATAGGGGAAGAGGATGAGAGAAGTGCCTGACTCAGTGGATTGGGCTGTCACTTCCTCTGGCAAAAATGGGGTTAACTGTGAATGCACCTCTATCACCAAGAGGTAGAAATAGCCCACTACTTCTGCACAAATGCAGAGAAGGGGCACTAACAGCTGAGGATAAGGAATGAACACATGCATTGTGCAATGTGTGAGATCCCATATTCTTCAGAAAAGACCCTTAGCTCAAGATGTTGGATGCCTGATGGGGCTTAGCCATAGGTTGCTGAGACCACTCCATCTTTTGGAACCTGCTAATCACAAATGGAAGCCTGCAAACCTGTGTGACCCTAGGAGACATTCTGCTCATGTAATAAGATGATGCACTGAACTAATTATTAATGTCGGCAATTCACTCTAGGAATATGACACTACCTTTTGACTTTTATTTTTAAGGTCATGTCTACCACATTGCAATAGGCCCTCACACTGGCATTGTGAGTGCAACACTGATATGGAGAGTCAAACACATTGCGGAGTACAAGTGAGCTAAAAACCTAGTTTCTGCACCCCACACTTGCTCCTCCAAATATTAGGTATATTCATGTTGATAAGATTACTGAATCTGTTATATAAATGCTATCTCCAATGAGGATTCTCAGACAGGTGTGCTCATTTTCCTATAAGGTAAATGTGGTCAAAGGCTGGGAGAGGGGAGAGCAGGCTGAGATTGACTACAATCATATAGCCAAGCTTTTATCAACCATGCCTACTAAATGACACCTCAATAAAAATTTTGAACAGGAAAGCTCAGTGACTTTTTTTCATTGGCAAACACACTGTTGTTCTGGGAGGGTAACATGACCTGACTGCACCCAGAAAGGGTGTGGAAACTCTGCTTCCAGTACCCTCCCAGACCTGGCACTGTGTATATCCTTTGAATAAGTCCTATGAATCATTTATGGCAAATTACCAAATCAGAGTGGGTCATGGGAACCCCTGAATTTGTAGCTGGTCTTCTGGAAGTGCAGGTAACCTCGGGACCTCCAACATGTGGCTGGGGTCTGAAGAAAGGGCAGTCAAGTATAGCACTTTGCCCTCAACTTGCGGGCTCTCACTGTAACTCTGGGTGGATGGTGTCAGAATGGCATCACCGTGCAGTCAATTAAGATAGAGAGAGAACAGGGGCGCCTGGGTGGCTCAGTGGGTTAAAGCCTCTGCCTTCGGCTCAGGTCATGATCCCGGGGTCCTGGGATCGAGCCCCGCATCGGGCTCTCTGCTCCGTGGGGAGCCTGCTTCCTCCTCTCTCTCTCTGCCTGCCTCTCTGCCTACTTGTGATCTCTGTCAAATAAATAAATAAAAATCTTAAAAAAAAAAGAGAGAGAACACACATAAAGGTCCATGATGCAATGGTAATGAGTGTTTTTTATCTGAAAAAGTGGAACTTGCAATTTTGCTGCATAAGGGGGATACAGTTGTATGGGAAAGACACACATGCACACACAATCGCACTATACAGACTCACACATAGGCCCAACTCCCCGGCCCCATGACCGAAACCTGTACCAGCTAAAGGGAGTACAGTTGCTTGTAGAAACAAGGGCATAGTTCATTACCTAGAAAATCATTTTCCTTCACCACACTCTCAATCCTCACTCTCAATCCTCACTCCCTCCACTGAGCTGGAGCTCAAATTGGGGTGGTGCCTCAGATGAAAACTTACAAGGAAGACCCACCATTTTTGTCATCTGGATCTTTTCCCTCAGCAAGTGACTGGCCCAGACCATGAATATTTTTTCTTTCTTTCTCGTGAGGCTACCTGTAGTCACAGAAAAGCAACTACCATGAGGGGCAGGTCATGCTATGCCCTGTCTGTCCTTTTGTTCTCCTGTTGACTATAGGAAATCAGATGGGAAGGGCACCTGCCAGGCTCAGTTGGTGGAATACGCAACTCTTGATCTTGAGCCCATGAGCTCAAGCCCCACATTGGGTGTGGAGTCTACTTAAAATAAATTAATTTAAAAAAAAGAAAATCATATGGGAAACAGTGCTCAAGGGAAGGTAATTCATCAGCAAGAGTAGAGGACACTTATACACACCAAAACGAATGAATTGTTCTTGGAGGAGGTATCTGTCAAGTGCATCTTGGTTGTCAATGACAAAAATCTTAACGAGGAAAAAATCACTGCTGAGGAAAAGGCCCCCTACTCACAGTTTATAATCAATACTCCCATATTTCAGCACCTCTTGACACAGGCATCAGTTGTCAAGAGACTATCCTTCCAGTCCTCCAAGGAAAGTGTAACTAACCTGTATAACAGAGATGACTGGGTTTTCATTTGGACCTAGACTGGCTAAGGAAAAAAAAATCAAGAAAGCAACATTTCTATCCCAGGCAAAGACAATCTTGAGTTGGCTTTTGGTGGGATCCCTTCATCTGCCCTGCCTCCTGGTCCTGTGGGGGAACTACGAGGGCATAGATGACCTTTGAGTACATGGGTGTGACTGCTCATGCAGGATTGGAGCCCAGCTTAAAGAAGAATTGCAGGGGCACCTGGGTGGCTCAGTGGGTTAAAGCCTCTGCCTTCGGCTCAGGTCATGATCCCAGGGTCCTGGGATCGAGCCCCGTATCGGTCTCTCTGCTCCGCGGGGAGCCTGCTTCCTCCTCTCTCTCTCTGCCTGCCTCTCTGCCTACTTGTGATCTCTGTGTCAAATAAATAAATAAAATCTTAGGAAAAAAAAAAGAAGAATTGCAATAAAAAGGTCCTGGACACCAGGCTGGTGCTATGAACTCTTATTTGTCCCTGTACCCAAGTTGTGTCATACCCTGAATTTGGGAATTTCCAGTGCTTCTGCAGAGAATACTCTTAAATTCCAGTAAAATCCTCCTCATTCCTAATTGTTTGGGGTCAGACACTAAGGCATAACCCCAGCAAGGACAGAGGTTGGCCACATTGCCTTTCTTTTTGTCACCAAATCTTTAGAATGTGTGAGCTTACTGGAAGTATCTGAACTTTTGATGTGCTTTTTACATATTCCCCTGAATAACTAAAATTAAATACATCAGAAAATAGCAAATGTGGCTGAAGCTGGGGAGCAACCATACTCTCTTCTATGGTAGCCATGAGCATCAGATGTGCAGATCTGGAAAACCCTTAGTCAAGATGCATGGTGGTGTATATAAGCATCTTCCACGCCCCCGTGCTTCTTCGGGTGGAGAAACACCCAACAGAAATGCAAACATGTGTTTCCCAGAAGACATTTCCATCAGGATGTACACAGAGGCATTCCTCTTAATTTCCTAAACACTCATAATAAGGGAACATGTGAGCAGATTCTAGCACATTTCAACAACCATGCACTATTCCGTCCTAGGGAGAATGATCCTTAAGAACATACTACAGCATGGGTGAATCTCACAAAACATAGAGCAAAGGAAGTGAGGCATGAAAGGAATCAAGATTTCCTTTAATGGCAAGTGGTTGACCACGGTTCCTTTTGGGGTGAGGTTCATGACGGGAAGGAGGTCCAATGGGACTTTTGGGGGTGCTGGGGTCCAGTCACGAATTTTGGGGGCGTTGTCTTTGTTTTTTAATTTAAAGCATGATGACACAATTTGTGAAAATTCATTAAGCTGAACAATCGCGTCATGAAAGATTTTGGGGGGGCAGGCATATAATTCTCTGAAGTGTAGGAAAAGAAAGAGGATATTTCAAACGTGTTATCAAAATCCAAGCAGGTCCATGCTGTTGCAGACAGGGTAAGAGGGTCTTTTATCACAAACCCTGAATCATAGCCCTGTATCCAAATACAGCGATCACGTGGGGACTCTTAGAGTAACTGTTTCATAGCATCAAAAATCCCCAGATTGCTACAAGAACCTGATAACATTCACAGCCATTCACCCCTCATGACCAAAATGATCCCAAAGCTGTATCATTAAGCACTGACCTCTGAGTGATCCTTGATACAGACAGGAGAATCTCCTAAGCACACAAAAAGCATACATCTTGGAGTATTTAAAGAAAAACCCACATTGAATTGGGAACTTTTCTCACCTACCTGTTGCACTTTGATTTTCTATGATTTTACCCACATTTACTGAACACATTGCATGCATGTGTAGTGCACCTCTGAGGAATCCCCACACATACAAAAAATAAGGACTCAATAATATGTTGGTGGAGATTATAGCCATTGCTTACCCTTTCCTCCATGCCTTCTTCTTCCTTTATAAGGCATCCCAATTTTGTCTCAGGACAGCGATGTCTGGGTTTGGAGACTCCAAATGGGGCCATGTGCCAGAGATAGAAATGCTCAGTCACAGGCTGGGTGAGCACAGAGTGTGGCCAGAGACCAGGGACACGGGAGGGATTGGCTGCTTTTCTCTGAGAGTGCACTGAGGAGTGTGACCCAAGCTCTCAGCTCCTATGGGGCTGGAAATTGCAAGGCTGCCATTTTCATTCCCATCCTCCTAAGCTCTACAGAACGTGTTCAGGGAACAAAAACTCCCGAGACCGAACCCGAGCAGATATCTTAGCTGGGACCCTGGCAAGGACAGTGCAATTCCACCTCGGGCAAAGACATTTGAGAATCACTGCAACAGGCCTGTCCCTCAGAAGATCAGCAAGAACATTGAGCCAAGACCAAGTTCACCAATCAGTGAGAACTGTGGAACTCCAGAGCTAGGAGAAAGCAACACATAAAATTCATGGTGTTTTTCCCATGATTATTTAGTCTTTCAAAGTTATTTTTTATTTTATTCTTTTCTTATTTTATTTTTTAAATCTTTCATCTTTCCTATTTTAACGTTTTAACTATTTTATCTTACCAATACTTTAAAAAAAATCTTTGACATATTCATTGTTATTGTCATATTTTATCCCTTCATTGTGTTTAATCTTATTCTTTGAATACATATAGGTTTTTTTTCTTTAAAATTTTGGGATACAATTTCTTCTAATAGATCAAAATATACCCTAAATCTAGAGCATGGCTTTGTTCTATTCTTCAGCTTGATCACATTCTTTCCTCTTTTTGTTTCTTTTTTCAACCAACTTCTTATCTTACCAATTCCTTTTAAAGAATCACTATGGAGTATTATGCCTCCATCAGAAAGGATGAATACCCAACTTTTGTAGCAACATGGACGGGACTGGAAGACATTATGCTGAGTGAAATAAGTCAAGCAGAGAGAGTCAATTATCATATGGTTTCACTTATTTGTGGAGCATAACAAGTAGCATGGAGGACATGGGGAGTTAGGAGAAGGCAGTTGGAGGAAATTGGAAGGGGAGGTGAACAATGAGAGACTATGGACTCTGAAAAACAATCTGAAGGGTTGGAAGAGGTGGGGGTGGGTGGGAGTTTGGGGGAACCAGGTGGTGGGTATTAGAGAGGTCACGGACTGCATGGAGCACTGGGTGTGGTACAAAAACAATGAAGACTGTTATGCAGAAGATAAATTTTAAAAAATGATAAAAAAAGAATCCTTTTAAATTTTCATCTTTACAGTCATATTCCATCCCTTCCTTGTGTTTACCCTTATTTTTGTATATACATATAAGTTTATCTTTCTTTAAAATTTTGGAAGGTAGTTTCTCCTTACAGACCAAAATACACCCCAAATCAAGTGTGTGGCTCTGTTCTATTCACCAATCTAATATATAGGTGATATAGATATAGATATAGATATAGATGATATAGATATAGATATAGATATAGATTTATATCTTTTCTTTTTTTCCCCCTTTCTTCTCCCCTGGTTGCAGGTCTCTTCTGATTTGGTTAGTGTATGTATTTCTGGGGTCACTGCTACCCTTTTAGTATTTTGTTCTCTCATTCATCTATTCTTATCTGTATAAAATGACAAGGTGAAAAAACTCACCACAAAAAAACGAACAAGAGGCAGTACTGACAGCTAGGGACCTAATGAACATGGACATTAGTACGATGTTAGAACTAGAGTTCAGAATGATGATTATCAAATCGAAAAAAGCATGGAAGATATTAGAGAATCCCTTTCTGGAGAAATAAAAGGACTAAAATCTAACCAAGTTGATTTATTCCTGGGCTGCAAGGTTGGTTCAACATCCACAAATCAATCAATGCGGTACAATACATTAATAAAAAATAACAAGAACCATGTGATACTCTCTATCAATGCTGGAAAAGCATTTAACAAAGTACAGCATCCTTTCTTGATCAAAACTTTTACAGTGGAGGGATAGAGGGTACACACCTCCATATTATCAAAGCCATCTATGAAATCGCACAGTGAATATCATTCTCAATGGGGAAAAACTGAGAGCTTTTCCCCTAATGTCAGGAACATGGCAGTAATGTCCACTATCACCGCTGCTATTCAACATAGTACTAGAAGTCCTGGCCTCAGCAATCAGATAACAAGAAGAAAGAAAAGGCATCTGAATTGGCAGGGAAGTTAAACTCTCACTCCTTGCAGATGACATGATACTTTCTGTGGCAAATCCAAAGGACTCCACTCCAAAATTGATAGAATTCATACAGGAATTCAGTAAAGTGTCAGGATATAAAATCAATGCACAGAAATCAGTTGCATTTGTATACACCAACAGCAAGACAGAAGAAAGGGAAATTAAGGAGTTGATCCCACTTACAATTGCATTGAAAGCCATAAGATACCTAGGAATAAACCTAACCAAAGAGGAAAAGAATCTATACCCAGAAAACTATAAAGTACTCATGAAAGAAATGGAGGAAGACACAAAGAAATGGAAAAACGTTCCATGATCATGGATTGGAAGAACAAACATTGTGAAATTGTCTATGCTACCTAAAGAAATCTACACATTTAATGCAATCCTTACCAAAATACCATCAATTTTTTTCCCAAAGAAATGGAACAAATAATCCTAAAATTTATATGGAGCCAGAAAAGACCCCAAATAGCCAGCAGAATGTTGAAAAAGAAAACCAAAGTTGGTGTCATGACAATTCCAGAATTCAAGCTCTATTGCAAAGCTGTCATCATCAAGACAGTATGGTATTGGCACAAAAACAGACACACAGATCAATGGAACAGAATAGAGAGCCCAGAAATGGACCCTCAACTCTATGGTCAACTAATCTTCGACAAAGCAGGAAAGAATGTTCAATTGAAAAAAGACAGTCTCTTCAACAAATGGTGTTGGGAAAATTGGACAGTCACATGCAGAAAAATGAAACTAGTCCATTTCCTTATACCACACTCAAAAATGGACCCCAAATGGATGAAAGACCTTGATGTGAGATAGGAACCCATCAAAATCCTTGGGAAGAACATAGGCAGCTACCTCTTGGACCTCAGCTGCAGCAACTTCTTCCTAGAAACATCACGAAAGGCAAGGGAAGCAAGGGCAAAAATGAACTATTTGGACTTCATCAAGATCAAAAGCTTTCACACAGCAAAGAAACAGTCAACAAAACCAAAAGACAACCGGCAGAATGGAAAGGATACTGTAAATGACATATCAGGTAAAGGACTAGTATCCCAAATCTATAAAGAACGTATCAAACTCAACTCCCAAAGAGCAAAGAATCTAATCAAGAAATGGGCAGAAGACATGACATTTCTGCAAAGAAGACAGTTCTGCAAAGAAGACAACCAAAAGGCCAACAGACACATGAAAAAGTGCTCAACATCACTCGGCATCAGGGAAATACAAATCCAAACCACATTGAGATACCACCTCACACCAGTCATAATGGCTAAAATTAATAAGTCGGAAATGATAGATGTTGGTGAGGATGCGGAGAAAGAGGATCTCACCTACTGTTGGTGGGAATGCAAGCTGATGCAGCCAGTCTGGAAAACAGTGTGGCCGTTCCTCAAAACATTGAAAATAGAGCTACACTACGACCCAGCAATTGCACTACTAGGTATTTACCCTAAAGATACAAATGTAGTGATCCAAAGGGGCACGTGCGCCCAAATGTTTATAGCACCAATGTCCACAATAGCCAAACTATATAAAGAACCTAGATGTCCCTCAACAGATGAATGGATAAAGAAGATGTGGTATATATATAGAATGGAATACTATGCAGCCATCAAAAGAAACAACATCTTGCCATTTGCAATGACATGGAGCTAGATGGTATTATGCTAAGCAAAATAAGTCCATCAGAGAAAGGCAATTATCATATGATCTCTCTGATATGAAGAATTTGAGAGGCAAGGCAGGGGGGTCATGGGGTGTAGGGAGGGAAAAAATGAAACAAGATGGGATCAGGAGGGAGACAAACCATAAGAGACTCTTAATCTCAGGAAACAAACTGAGGGTTGCTGGGGGGCAGAGGGGTAGGGATATGGACACTGGGGCATGTGCTATGATGAGTGCTGTGAAATAGGTAAGCCTGATGATTTACAGACCTGTAGCCCTGGGGCAAACAATGCATTATATGTTAATTTAAAAAAAGATCCAGGTGGGTGATGAGGATAGAGCCTATGGATCTCCAGATAAGTACAAATTCACCTGTATTCTTCTGTCAAGTTATTTAGCCAAGGGTTTTTGAGAGTCAAGAATTGCCCAAATCAGAAATAGCTTTTAAATGTTTTCAAAACTAAACATAGAATTAAAAACATAGTCAAAGAATCATATGGTATGAAAAATGCCCAGATTTTTAAAACCACACATTTATAAAAGGACTCTTGTAGAACTACAGGAAATGAACATTCCAGAAATTAAAATTAAACACTCAATTCATTATACCATGTTCGAGATAGGAGGAAAAAAGAAATACAGAGATGGAAGGTAGTTCTGACATATTTACCCAGATCAGGCAGACAAAGAAATTGAATATTCAAAGAAAGCATTTAAATAATATGAAAGCCTGAATTAGAAGGTCTAATGATCTAATTTGGCTCCAAGGAGAAAACAGAGAGACTGGAGGAGACAATGCATTTGAGGTCATAACAGTTGAGCATTTCTTTAATCTGATAAAAAAAATATATGATTTCTCAGCTTTGGGAAATAGGGTGAAAGCCACAGAGTATAAATAGATTGAAAACAAACAAAGCAAAACAAAGAAACACCAAAATAAAAGTGATGGGTGGGGACACCTGGGAGGGTCAGTCAATTAAGCATTCAGTTCTTGGTCTCAGCTCTGGTCTTGATCTCAGGGTCATGAGCTCAAGTTACATGTTGTTAATAAATAGCAAGCCAGATAGCCTTGGAGACCAAAGGCATCATTTTGTCTTTAGAAGGTCAACACTAGTGAAAGAAAAGAAGGAGGAGAGAAGAGAAGATAAGAGAAGTGAGGAGAGAAGAAGAGAAGAGAGGAGAGAAGAAGAGAAGGGAAGGGAAGGGAAGGGAAGGGAAGGGAAGAGAAGAGAAGAGAAGAGAAGAGAAGAGAAGAGAAGAGAAGAGAAGAGAAGAGAAAAAAGAAAAGAAAAGAAAAGAGACATCCTACGTATAGATATATGTTGGTGCAAGTCAAGAATAAAAGGGAAAGATAAGACCTCTGTTACTTCCCCAGAAGAACAATCAGCAAAAGTAGAACCAAAGAAAGTGAAATAACACCTTTAGTGAACTGAGCCCAAAGATCAAGACAGAGGTATATACTTGGTCAAACACTTACTCAAATAACAGTGAAAAACGGATGATTTTCTGAGAGGTCATTAATGAAGATGAACGATCTCAGAATGGAAGTTTGAGATGTCCAGATGCTCAGCAAATCTACAAGTAGGCAAAAATGATATCTCCACCAAATAAATAATGTTTCCCAAGCCAGGATGAAAACTGCAAATTGGAAGCAAACCCATAAGCAGAAGTAACATGTAGGTTGAGAAGTAACATGTATGGTGATCAGATTTGAAGTGTTCTCATTCTGTTTGGAGTAAGGTAAGTGTATTCATTACTTTGCATTCTAAGTTAATTTGGCATGTTAAACTTTGAAGAATAATTTAAAAGTGACTGTGTACTTCCATAATAGTGCAATGATTGTAGTTACAGAAATAATACTTACACGGAGTCGATCCAAAAGAAGAAAGGAGGATAGAAGCATAAATCCATCAGGATAAAGAGCAAAAAAATTGAATAAAAATACAAATAAATGGATCAGTACTCATACTAAATGTAAATGGACTTAACATGACAACTCAAAGGCTGTATCAACTTTGGATAATTTATTTAAATACATAGGTACATATAAGTACCCACAAATGTTTTTGATGAGGATGTTGGGGAAGATATTAGTCAAACACTGATGAACAAGACAGAAAACTGAGGCATGTTCATGAATTGTAAGACAGATATGCTTGGAGAGCAAAAGCATTATTTTGTCTTTAGAAGGTCAATACCAAAGAATAAATTGTCTGATTCAAAGAAAAGAATTCTGATTCTCAGCTCCAACATGAACTAGCTGTGAGGCCTAGACAAATCCCTTACCTTCTCTGGACCTAATTCTCCAGATCTGTCACTTGGGGATCATGACAGCATGGATCACTCGAGGTGGTGAGGATTAAAGGAGAGTCCACTTGGTAAGTCCTGCATAAACACTTCTGTGATTTGGGGTGAGTTCTCCCATTCTTCTACCCAACTCCAGGGCCTTGCTCCATGCCAGGCACATGATAGGGGCTCAGATTGCTGAAGGAACCAAATCTCATTTCTGTTGCCCTTTGGCTGTGGGCCCAGAGAACCAAAGCAGCTCCCAGAACACCCTCCCCACCTGCGCCGGCTCTGGGGTGTTTTTCCATCAGACCTCCTGACTTGGTGGAGAGGGAACCTTGGCCTTGTCACTACCTTTGTGCTGAGTTCAGTGGAGCTGGGATGGCAGCGGCTCCTCCAGGAGAGCCCCTCCCCACAGATGCTGGAAACGAGGTGGGGAAGGCTGGAGTGGGAATAGAAGCCCCTGCAGAGTCAGCCTTGCACCCCAAGGGGAGGAAGTGACTTGTACAGGAGAGCAGGCCTCAAGCTAGCACCACTGCTCCTTGCTGTGTGCCTATGGACATGTCCCTCCACCTCTCCTAAGCCTCGGTTCCTGGACAATGGGCTGTCGATGACATGGGTGGCCCCTAGAATTATTGAGAAGCAGGTGAAGAATGGAGCGTACAGTAAGCACTTCCTAAATGTACAGGCACTGCTGTCTCAGCTTTTCCTGTAGAACTCCTGACTTCCACAGATAGGGAAACTGAGGCCCAGAGAGGGCCAGGGACTTGTCCAAGGTCACTGAGTCTGTATATTGCTGGTTCCAGCTGTGGCTTTAACCATTCTCCCTGTTCAGTCCCAAAACAACCAGCAGGGTTGGGCTTCTGGGTCAACCAGGCAGGGGTCTCCCTAGAGCAGAGAGGTTGGGTGGGAGGGGGTGGTGGAGAGCAATGGGAACAGCCCCCTTTAACCAGGGCCTTGTTCTCTCATTAAATCCTAAAAACTCTATGAAAGCGCTATTGTCATCCCCATTTTACAGATGAGGGAACGGGGGGGCTCAGAGAGGTGACTGTAGCTTGCCCAGCAATCCAGTGGAAAAAGGATTCTCTCGACCCCAGCACCCCAGCACCAGATTTGTTGAACAAAGGAAGCAACGGTGGACATCTCCAGGGACACACAGTGTGAGTTCTGTAGTTGTAGGAGTTCAATCTGCCTTCCCCAACCTGGAGTTGGTGAGAGGACCATAACAGCATCTCTGGTCTGGGGGTCTTTGTAAGTTGCCAAAGCTCCAGAGAGGATGCCCTAATCCCACCCTACACACCTGCTCTACCTCTGGTTGGCAGTAGCCTTTCCTGCATACCTTCAGGAGCCGCAGATGGGCGTCAGGGTGGCATTCAGAATTCCGGGGACAGGTGGGACCAGCACTGCCTCCCTTCCACCCTCTCCACCAGGCAGCACACAGAGGCTCACCAGTCTCTCTCCCTGGGGTTACCCAGGACTGCTCCAGCCTCCAGCCAGTAACCTAGGGCCTTAGCAGCCCACTGGGTCTTAGAAGGTCCTCTCCTCCCACCTGGAAGAGTGTGTGTGTCTCTCTCCCCTCCCTATGCTTCCTGAGCCCTCTGGCCTCCAGTGTGAAGGTCCAGGTTTTGTGTCCTGCCTACCTTCCAGCCTCTGAAGGCACTGTCTCCATTGTGCCCCCCCAACCCCCAGGAGACATAGGAAGGCTTCTCAGCTTCCATTCCCCCAGGGAGGGACTCCCAATCACAAGGTCCAACAGGAAGAACCACCTCTTGGTTGGAAACACAAATTCCAGGGACAGTGATTTCTGGGGATATCTGTGGACAACTACATTCTGAGTCCTGCTGCCCACTTGTCCTCTGACTTCCAGTGAACTCCTGTCCTCTCCGACCCTGGGTTTCCTTTATTCTGCCACGAGTAGTGTAGAGATTACTTATAATTTTTTAAACGCCCACCAATAATTTTTTTCCTGACACCCTTTTTTTTTTATTATTTCTTTTCAGCGTAACAGTAGTCATTGTTTTTTGCACCACACCCAGTGCTCCATGCAATCCGTGCCCTCTCTAATACCCACCACCTGGTTCCCCCAACCTCCCACTCCCCGCCCCTTCAAAACCCTCAGATTGTTTTTCAGAGTCCATAGTCTCTCATGGTTTTGTTACAGAAACACCCTACAGTTCCCCACGGTTTGTGTTCTCCTACATGGAGAGGAGAAGGAAGCCCAGCTTGGATAGCCGCAGGTGCAGGCCTGGTGGTCATTGGTTAAGGGGCACTGACTGGCCTTTAACCATGTACCGATGGTGATCACAAACACATACATATGGCTTAGTTTTGCCGCACCTGAGCTATGTTCTTCACTTACATTAATGTGTTTCGTCACATCATCTTTGGGAAGTAGATATTGTGGTCCACTCTGTCTTGCAGATAGGAGAGCCAAGGCAAGCAGAGGGTTAACCACCTGTCCCAAGTCACCCACGTGGGAAGGTTTTGCTGACTTGAGTCCACATTCTCTGAGCTGCGTCCTAACCAGTCTTCTGGGCCTGAGCAGACCTTGGTGCCTGAACTACCTTCATCTGTGGAGGTCTTAGAGCATGCTGGGGTGTGGTGGGGAAGGAGAGAAGGTGCTATGCAGCCCGTACATCAGGCCTGAGAGCAGGAGCCTGCCTGTCTTCTGAGCCCAGTCTTGCCCCTCTCCAGGGAGTAGGGATTTATGGATAGAAGCCCAACTATGCAGGAAGGGTAGACAAGGGTCTGTACCCTCAGGAGCTGAGAGGTGATACCTTCTGCCCTGTTCCCAGAGGAGGGTGGTTGGGAAAGATGGGGCAGCAAGCCAAAGAGAGAGGAGTTGAAATGGGAGAGTACAGCAGGGGAGAGGGAGGGAGGAGGGAGAGATAAAGGGAAAGAAGGTCAACCACCATTTTTAATTTTTGAATTCCTAGTGTTGATGACACAGAGGCGATCTGGTCAGTCCTTGTCATTTTCCAGAAAGCAAATGGAGACCAGCTTGTTGACATTATGGTGACAACATTAACCCCAATAGCTATAATCTGAGCACTTAGCATGGGCCAGGCTCTTTTTCACAGATTAGCTCCTTAACCTCCCGGACAGGGCTTGTGTTCTAAGTTCCCATTCTACCCACAAGGAAACGGAGTCTCAGAGAGATGAAGTGACCTGCCCAGAGCTGCACAGCACTGGACAGGCTATAAATGAAACCCAAGGTCCCAGATTCCAAGTGCCAGAGACTTGACCACCACAGTGTCCCACTGTCCAAGGAAATTACTATTTATTGAGCTCCTACTATGTGCTGGGCACCGTGTGAGGCATGAGGGATACAGAGATGAATAAGACAGACCCATTCTATGGCCAGTTTGTCATGTGTCCTCTGCACTGGGAACCTTGAGGGTAGAGCGAACTTGTTGCCAGCGTCTACTACAGAGCATGGCACATGGTGGGGTCTCAGTTAATGTTGGATGAGTAAATGCATCCTCATGTGCCCTTGGTTGCTTCACCCTTTTCATCCCAAACAGTCCACATTCACATTTCCTCCTTCAGGTCTTCTTTGCCCCAAACTGCTTCCTCTTCTCCTTTTCTCGAATCGTGCACTAGAGGATTTCTTGACAACTAAAAAGAAGAAAAGAATTGGAAATATCAGAGCCCCCCCCCCACACACACACCCACCAGGGCAGGAAAATGCTCACATGGTGGGGGGGTGCCAGGGCAGAGCCTGACTTCCCAGAGCCCCTGCAGCAAGGGGGCCCAGCCATTCTGATTCCCCACCCTGCTCCCTGCCCACCACTCTGGGCTGCTCAGCATGGTTCAGCAGTGCAGACCTGGGTCAGGAGCCAGGGTGACACCAGTAAAGCTGGTGAGGGGGCCAGCAGAGAGACTTGAAAGACATTGAAGGTGTAAGGATCTCCAGTACCTGCATGAAGCCGGGTTCTTCAGAAGAACCATCCAAAGAGGGAAAGGGGAAGAAACACAAAGAGATCATCACAGGTAAGGATGCAAGAAAGTGAAAAGAGAGGACTATGGCGATAAATTGCATGCATAGTTTTGCCCACTCTGTGCGAGTCTTCAACATCTTCAAAGTAGTCTTTGATGGGACAGGGCAGCAATGACATTGGGATGGCCATGGGAAAGGAAAGTGGAGAAGAAGGGAAGCTAAGGACTCAGGGCAGGCCCTGCTGCTCCCAGGATTATGTCTGCTGATCTCAGGATCTGCTGTCCTCAGGATCTGAGGACAGATTCTGCCCTCAGCTTTGCAGTTGACTGATAAACGCAGCTTCCCTGGGCTATGGGACCACTGAGGCCACCCTAGCATGATGGCAGTATGTGGGACCGCTGTACACTCTAGTATTTGCAGGCAGGTACATGAATGCCAGAACTCCCTTGATCTGTGACTAATGATCTCATGGTTGAGTGATAAGTGCCGGTCAGTGGCCAGAGCAACAACATTGGGACCCATGCTTGGGTTCACAGTTTGGCTTTTCCAACCTAGGCAGTCAAGAACATGGGCCATCCCTCTCTGCACCTTCTCCACAAAGAGAGGGAATGGCCAACAAACCCCCAGGTCTGGAGGTGGTGAGAGAGGAATGTGGTGTTGTATGTAAAGTGTGCAGGGGTGATGAGATTTCTGAAGGGAGATTTGACACTTGCTTTGGGCTGGGTACATGGGAAATACCTCCCGAGGGAACACACCTACACTCACATTCACAGTCATACCATGTAGACTTACACACACACAGAACTCTCACACGCACATGAACCCACACCACCTAAGTGACTAAGTTGCTTGCAGAGCCCATAGATTGTGGCCAAAGCTCTCTGCTGAGCATTCATGCCTCCCCATCCCTCCGTTCCAGCAGGACCCAGAATCAGGGTAGCCACGCAGGCCAAAGCAGACAGGAAAGCCCCACCTTCATCAGCCCTGAGATCCTTCTTCAGCAAGTGATTCCAGAATATGTACAATTTTAGTTTCTTTTTGCATCCACCTGTGATTAAACGGTATGAAGATCATGTCATCTTGTACACTCTTTACATATGGCTTTGTTCGCTTGATTTTATGGAACCAGATGGGATACACAGTCCCCAAAAGAAAAAGTTTGGGATTTTCATGGCAGACCTCTCAAATCCATTTTGATCAGCAAATACAAACTTCTTTGTCAAGGAAGAAGATTTCTTTTTTTCCTTTTTTAATTTCTTTTCAGCTTAACAGTATTCATTGTTTTTGCACCACACCCAGTGCTCCATGCAATACGTGCCCTCCTTAATACCCACCACTTGGCTCCCCCAACCTCCCACCCCACGCCCCTTCAAAACCCTCAGGTTGTTTTTCAGAGTCCATAGTCTGTCTTGGTTCACCTCCCCTTTCAATTTCCCTCAACTCCCTTCTCCTCTCCATCTCCCCTTGTCCTCCATGTCATTTGTTATGCTAAGGAGGATCATTTCTTACTGAGGAAATTGCTCAATGCCATACACTTTGTAACTGATGTTGTCATTTTTTGCTTTTTTTTCCCCCCCAGTGAGTACAGTGATAGAAGTTTATTAAGTAAGGATCCAGAAAAAGCTCTCAAGAGTGAGAGGGGTCTCGACAGGGTCGCCAACGAGGGCCTTTAAGGTGTTATTTTTTATTTATTTATTTATTTTATTTTATTTTATTTTTTTATTTTTAAGGTGAATTTTTTATTATGTTCAATTCACCAACATATAGTGTATAATCTGATTGTCATCGGAATTTGATGAA
>NW_022632139.1:0-16221 GCF_010015895.1 Lontra canadensis | reverse complement strand
ACAATGAACACAACTAAAATTTACCGAGTCTCTCCTGTGTATCAGGCGCTGTGGAGAATGCTCACATACCATTGTAACTAATTAGCACTTTGGCCCTGTAAAATCATGTTAACCCTTTTTTTATTTATTATTTTTATTAACATATAATGTATTATTTGCCCCAGGGGTACAGGTCTGTGAATCATCAGGCTTACGCATTTCACAGCACTCATCATAGCACAAGCCCTCCCCAATGTCCATCACCCAGCCACCCTCTCCACACTCCACCCCCGTGTTAACTCTTTAGTTAACAAGACTCCTGCCCCTTTAATTAGGAAAACTTGACCCTGGGTCAGCCCTGGAGCTCTGTTTCCCTGGAACCTGATGGAGGCAGGGTGTCTGCTGGGTTACCAGGCAGCATCGCTCATGGCCAAAATGACTCCTGATGGCTAAATGGAATATGAATACATTCTTGGTGAGAAGCTATAGCTTGAAGTGAGTCCTATAAACAGGCATGTCCCTCTAAGAACCCTGGAAGTTATGCCCCAGAAGTGGTTCTAAGAAATTGGGACTTCTTTGCAACATGGGTTTTCTAAGCCAAGGTGGGCTCCCCTCCACTCTTTCTCTCCCACAAGAGCCGTCGGCTGGAGGCCTACCAAGGACAGCACCAGCAGCATGCTGGCAGCTGAGTGCTCTGCTGTGAGGACCCCAGCACCTGAGGGAGGGACCACAGCTGCCCTGAAGGCCAGGGTTTCCTGGCTTATACTCTTCTAACTGGGTTGGGAGCCGGTGTGGCCTATGGTGGTTTTATGGTATCTGCATAACTTATTGAGAAGACATTCTGGTAGGCATTACAGGTAAGCACTATAATCATCTTCATGTTTAGAGAGGAAAAAGACATTTAAAATTCCCACATCGCTCAACTAGCCAGAGGTAGGACCAGATTTGCATGGAGACAGTCTGACTGCGAAGTGTGGGCTTTGAACTACCACTCCAGTCTCCTACAGAGTTAACATTGGCATTCACTGGTTGTATGAAGTTGGGCATGGTAAACTCCCTGACTGCTGGTTTCTGAATATTTAAAAAATATAAAGATTATAAATGCAAAGTATGCATCTGAGGATTAGAAATATATGGAAACAGCCAGCACGGGGCATGGCTTAAGGCAGCCGCCCTTCCCTTTGGTCCTGCACGCTTCACCCGGCAGGGACTTCCACGTGCAGCTGCCCGCAGACCCCAGAGGACTGACAGTGGGTCTATGCTCAAAACCCAGGCAACCTCTCTGATTGTTGCTCTGCACCAGGCCCCTTACAGGACCCTCTTTTTCAGATGGTCCTTCAACCTGAGCCGAGGTGTCAAAGTGCTGATTAATCTCGGGTTTAGACTCTGTATCTTACATTCTTTGGTTCTCTTACTTGTAGGCCCTGTACTCAAATCCTTGCTAGACTTTGTCCCACTTCAGTGAACCTGCTGCCTGACATCCCTGCCTGACCCCAGTGTCTGCTTCGCCCTCAGAACACCATACATCTGAAATGGTTGACGTTAGGGACGGATGGATAGATGTCTAAAATTTTCCATGATTTCGGGCTCTAGGTCCATTCTTTCACCTCAGTATCATCCAGGAAATGTTGACAGTAAAAAGATATTAAAAAATGCCCAGAGGAATTTTTTTTTAAGAAAAACAAATCATTGAAAGAAGGGTAGTTCATACATGACATACTGAAAATATGAAAGAAATCCATGCACACAGACCATGGACCTTACCTTCCAAGGAAGCATTTAGGGAATGTGGTCAGTTTTCTTTTTCTGTCTTTGGTCAGATTCCCTTGTTTGCACATCATCTTGTAGAGTTTCTCGCCCTGTTCGGAGATCATTACCCAGGTGTCTTGCTCCATTCCTAATTTTAAGCTTATCAAAACGGAAACCAAGGACAGGTAACTGAAAAAGTCTCCTCACTCACTCTTGCCTGCATGAAACCAAAATTTATTGCACATCAAGCATGGGCAGGGGTTGCAGATACAGAGCTCTCCTCCACAGGGCACCTGGGTAGCTCAGTCGGGTAAGTGCCTGCCTTCAGCTCAGGTCATGGTCTCAGGGTCCTGGGATGGAGTCCTGAATCGAGCTCCCTGCTTAGCAGGGAGTCTGCTTCTCTCTCTCCCTCTGTCCCTCCCCATGTGCATTAGTTCTCTCTCTCTCCCTCTCTCTCTCAAATAAATAAATAAATAAATAAATAAAACCTTAAAAAAAATACCTGAATTTGGAGCATAGGGGAAGGAAAGAGAAGGGGTCAAAGGGAAGTTAATGGGTGGCTTTATCGTGGGACCTACAGAAATCACAATTTCTGTGATTTTTATTTTCAGTCTTCTAACTACAAAATTTTTTACTAGAATTTGTATTTTTTACATTGGAGGAGGAATTACCATTTGTCAGTAACAGAATAATTTTTATTAGGAATAGAGCCTGTTAACATAAACAAATTAATAGAATATGCTTGTTTGCTTGCTTTGCTTTCTTCCTTTTTCCCTTCCTTCTTTCCCTCCTTCCTTTTTCACTTCAGATTTACCTATATGCATAGCTATTCTGAAAAAATAAATAAAGGTTCAACTTGATGAAACGTTTATTTTACCTTTGAAATGATTTGCTATGCTATATGAATTGATTGCGTGATTCAACAAAACTTAAAGAATCAGCTATGTATTCATAATCTTTGTTTTAAACTTTTCTAACAGGCCCTCCATCCCAGATCAATCAAAGGAGTTAAGTATTTGAAATGCTTTGGAAATTCTCAAACAAATGTGTACTATGAATATTTTAATAGAAGTAGAAGCTTTGCATGTTCTTCAAGGGAAAATTTCTGAAGGTGGAAGAAAGGGTTCTTTGTTTCCTGAAATTTCATCAGCGATGAGATATTTTGCTCCTAAATCTCTGGGAAAAAGGAATAAACACTGCTTTTTGTCTTATCAGTTATGTGGTAAAGAAATTAGTAATAACACAAGCATTTCTGTTTCTAGCTGAATTGCAGAAATGTGCTTAATTGCAGATAAACTTCACATAACTGAATATTGCCAGATCAAGTACCTTTTGCAAATCTAGCTAAAAACGTGAAGCAATTTTGAGCCAGTCCTCCTCATATGAACACACTCCTTATTTGGTTGCATTATATTCAATGGCATTGTAACAATTTTAAAATGTTAATGTATATCCAGAGTGCTTTATTCTATAATTAGGATACTAACATATTTGGTCTAGAAATGTTCAATGTACTGTTAAAGATATAACTGTGGAAGGCCCTACAGCACTGCACTGTACTACTGAAGTCTGTCTCTTATAGGAAAACTCCATAATGATGTTTTCAAAATAGCAAGAATAAAGTGCAAAGAAAACTGAACAAATTTTAAAGCAAATGAAATTATTTGTGTAGACTGAACATTTGCATGCTTCCCAGATTCATATGTTGAAACCTAACACTCAACGTGATGGTATTAGGAGGTAAGGCCTGTGGGAGGTGATTAGGTCATGAGGCTAGAGTCCTCATGAATGTGATTGGGATTAATGGCCTTATAAATAAGACACAGAGAGATCTCTTGCCCCTCTTCCATATGAGGACACAGTGAGAAAATGGCCACCTATGAACTGGGAAATTGCTGTCACCAGACACTGAATCTGGGACTCCTGGCCTCCAGAAGAGTGAGCTACAAATTTCTGTTGTTTATTAGCCACCCAGTCTGGGGTATTTTGTTATAGTGGCCTCGACAGACTAAGATACTATTTAAAAGACACTGCTGGCCACAATATATTATTTTACTAACTATTCAACATTTTTCTTTTCTTTTAGTAATAATATTAGAAGTATTCAAAATGTATTTTAGGGGTGCTTGGGTGGCTCAGTCAGTTAAGCATCTGACTTTGGCTCAGGTCATGATCCCAGGGTCCTGGGATTGAGTCCTGCATCAGGCTTCCTGCTCAGTGGGAAGCCTGCTTCTCCCTCTCCCTCTGCCTGCCGTTCCTCTTCCCTCTGCCTGCTGTTCCTTCTGCTTGTGCTCTCTCTCTCCTTTGCTGTGTTGAATAGATAAAATCTTTAAGAAAATATTTTATCATGAGTCTTACAGCACATGGGAAATCTAAGTGAACATCATATGCCTTTTTCCTTTCTCATAACTTCTGCCCATTATCTGCTTTCTTGCTAAGTTAGAATCTTCATTAAGTATAATAGTGCCCAATTCATACACCCACCTTTTTGCCATTCTCTTTCTTTCAAAATAGCTTCAAACCATTCATGTTTCTCCTTGGGTGTTTTTGCCATACACACAAACCATTTATCTTTAGCTGTGTTATGTATCTTCCATCCATTGACAGCAATGTGTCCACTGTTATGGAAATCAGCTGGAAATTAATGGGTAAAGTTGAACAACAAATATAATATTATATCAATATAACCATTCAATTCATAACAGTTCCAGGATCACTGAATTCTTAAAAGTATCTTTGCTTTATATGTGTAAATGAAGAACATAAAAACCATAAAGTTATGTGTTTATATGTTAAATGCACTCAGTACTCAGGAATGGAACATTCTAACTCATAACTTTATTATATTACATGAAATCAAACATCTGAACTAATTAGCATTCCCTTCCTCTATGTCCAAAAATGTTGTTAGAGTCCCTAAAGTAATAAAAGAAGAACTTTTAAAAGAATTTTCATCTCAATAATCAAATATCCAAAGTGTCACATTCATTTTGTCTTTTTAATATTCCTTTGAAATATTATTCTAGGTTTCAAAAGCAAACAATACTGCCACAGAACAATTCCCAGCTGTTTAAAGAACCCTACAATAAGAATCAGAACAAATGAAGGGAACATACCAAGAGTACATTTACCTAATCTTCAATAAATGGAAAGATACAAATGCCAATCCATTATCATTGCTCACGGCTGAAAAATACACACTCTGTAAAACCACATCATTCCATATAACTGGCATGAATAGAAACAAAAAAAATTTTTTGAGTATGAATTCACATTGTCTTTTACTAGTTCTCACCATAATTTTGTCTACACTGTCATGCTGGATTTGAAAATGTCAACAGGAACCCCTCTATGGTAAAGTTTTCTGTCTAATAACAACAGGTAGAGAATAGTGATGTTACTTGTATCCACTCTTATTGGCATGACAGCCCGCAAAGCAAAGATCCAGAACGAAAAAACATAAGACAATGACCCGAGTCAGCACCTGCACCAATTTAATGTGGCAATTTTCATTCATCTCCTGGAGAATCACTAAACAGTAATGGTGGGTAGACAGGAGGTGAGCCACAAAATGCTAAGGGTGGTTTAGAGAAATGATTTTGTCGCACTGTGCTATTTTTTGTTTCTTTAGGTTTTCTCAAATGGCCTATTTTATTTGGTGAGTTCTAATTAGAGGCAGGCATGGTTGGCACTCATTCTCCCATAATCTTGTCCCCATTATCTTTTTAGCTCCCAAATCACCATACAGTATCTTTGATCAGATTAACTATTCCAAAAACACATTTTCAAATGAATCTGTATAGTTCAGGGTCTTTAAAAATTCCAAATTATCTATGAGTCAGAATAGACTTTTATTAGATGTTAGTCTATAATACACACACACACATGTATTCACATATGCCACAATCTCATTAATAATAACAATTTATGATAAAAGAGGGAATCAAACTATCAGAAGATTTCCCCATCAGGAAATAACAGTCTGTTTTTAAAAGGAATATTAACCTTTTCCTTCTTACCCTTACATTTTTAATTCATATTTGTATCCTATACAAAGTAGCAGCACCTAGTAATACATGTCAGATAGGTATCAATGGCTTTAATGCCTTGTTACCTCCTACAAAAAAAATCACTAAGTGAGAAATCATGATAAATTAGTGGGGAAAAAAGATCAAATTGTACATAGTCTACACACCCTCCTCCACAAATGTGTTACCTTACAAGGCCAGTATCACAAACAAGCATCAGTTTTTCAGACTCGGGATCCCCCCTTCCACAATCAGACTGAGATTAGCTGAGTGAAGCCAGCACTGCTGCTTAAAAGATCCCACAGTCCCCCTAGTGCTACTCCCCTTTTAATCTTACTCCAGGTAAAGAAAACACAGGAACCACACGCAACCTGCAGTGATAAAACACTGGACTTACTTTAAAATGAACGTAATGTATTCTTCCCATAGAATAACCGAGGAAACGCAATTTCATGTGCCAGGCTGATGCTCTTGACCCTGCATACCGAATGTACTGGGCCAGTCACCCCTGTAAGCTGGGTCTTCCTTCCTTCCCTTCCTCCCTGGATTATTTGATCCTGGCCTTCCTCTTTCCACACCCTGCTGACTCTTCCTTCAATATTTCATCAGACCATTCCTTACTTCAAAAGCCTTTGGTAGCTCACCACTGAACCAAGTGAAAACATGGAAGCTTGCTTTTGTGCTCCTCCTTAAACTAACCCACCCTATCGAACAATGCCATTTTCCACTGCGTTCTTCTGTGGCCCTGCCACCCTTTGTGGCTTTCCTCCTTGTCCTGTGAATACTTACCTGTTCTGCAGGCTAACGCTCCCATCGAGCTACCCAGCTCTGCTCTCTGCCTCAAGCAACTCTTTCTTGCCTTTACAGTGTACCCAGATCCTTCATGAATCCTTGCCTAACCATTACAACCCATGCATTCAGACTTCTCTTGGAAAATAAATGATTAAACTCAGAACTAGACAAGTCAGGGTGCCTGGGTGGCAGTGAGTTAAGCCACTGCCTTCGGTTCAGGTCGTGATCTCAGGGTCCTGGGATCGAGCCCCACATTGGGCTCTCTGCTCTGCAGGGAGCCTGCTTCCCTTTCTCTCTCTTTACCTGCCTCTCTGCCTACTTGTGATCTCTCTCTGTCAAATAAATAAATAACATCTTAAAAAAAAAAAAAAGAACTAGACCAGTCAGCATGAGATTGCATGTGGCCATTGCTTCATGAACAGAAAGCGAGACTGCTAACTGACTGTTAACAATCTGCCAAGGCAAGTAATAGGTTAATTGCTGCACCGATATAATATTTTGAAAGAATAGGTTATATCACCTAATAATTTAAGTTGGAAAGATGGGGATGCCTGGGGGCTCAGTTGGTGAGGTGTCTGCCTTTGGCTCAGGTCATGATCCCAGGGTTCTGGGATCCAGCCCCACATCAGGCTCCGTGCCCAGCAGGGAGTCTGCTTCTCCTTCTGCCACTCACCCTGCTCATTTTCTCTCTCTCTCTCTCTCTCTCTCGCTTGCTCTATCAAATAAAGAGATAAAATCTTTATAAATAAATAAATAAATTGAAAGGATAATGTTCCTTTTTAAAGTTTATGTGCTAGCCACGTTTTATCACTAATTTTAAAAATCATAATTTTAAACATATGTGTAAACATGAATGTATATATACATACAACAGGCCTCAAAATGTATAAATATCACATTGATATCTGTTACCAAATTACCACTTATTTCAAAGTAAGAATTAGTGATATAAAAATGACTTCATAATTTCAATCACAGCACATTTTTTAATAACTTCATTCTAAAAAATAAATTTGAATTCAACTTATTTATTAAGAACAGTAACATTCAGAGCATGGAAGGGGTGTGTGGGTGGCTCAATTGGTTAAGCATCTGCCTTCAGCTCAGGTCATGATCCGAGTCCTGGGATCCAGCCCCATGAGCCCACGTCAGGCTCCCTGCTCAGTAGGGAGTCTGTGTCTCCCCCTGCCCCTCTCCTCCATGCTCTCTCTCTCCTTCTCTCTTTCTCTAATAAATGAAATCCTAAAACAAACAAACAAAACATGGAAAAGCCCAACAGTGTTTTTCCTTAGTAGAAATTTAAAAGTATTTTTAATGAAAGAATAGTATATTAATGCCATATGCAGGAATTTGCAAACTTCAATGGATCTAAAATATAATTCTACAGGAAGTGTTAAAAAGGAATGGAATTAAAATTGTCATTCATTAAGTGTAGAATATCCAAACTGAACAGTCTCCAGGCACTGATTTTTTTTTCCAAAAAGAGAAAAATCCAAGGGGCAGCCCCTGAACAACTCACTAATTACTTTGAAGCTATACAGTTTGCAAATTCCTCACTCTTAATTCTGCATAGTTTTACATAATGAGATGAGGTTTTTCTAAAACTGATACTACTATAAGTCTCAGTGGAAATACTGGTATCTTTTCAATAGTGTGAGTTTTAATGAGATGGAAGCTAGCCAAGTATTGTATACTCAAGCTAGGAAACAGAAGAAACTGCCAAAAGATACTATTCAAAACATCAAGAAATTGATATCTAAACAATGTATTTAACCCTTATCCTGATGATCAATGGTGTGAATGCATAAATTTCTCAGAGAAATTTTAAAAATCACAATTTACTCACATTATGAATAATCAATGCTGAAAATATTACTTTTTGGAATAAATCTTTGATTCTATCAAATAACATAAGATTTTCTGGCATCCAAAATAATTTGACATTATTTATGGCAAAAAAAATTTTTTTTTACATAAGATTGTAACAGATTTTTCCTTTTAAAACTAGAAGTAACTCCACTGACCTTTTTTCATTTCCCAAGAACACGCCTTTAAATTAATAACATTGAAAATTTAAGTGTATTAGGAAGGAACTAATATATCTTGGTAGTCTTTTCAACATTGTAAAGTTATGCTACTTTTTTATTAAGAAAGTATTCAATAGTGCTTATACTACAGTAGTATGGTTGTTAAGGTAATTATGGTTTGTCTATTTTGTTGATGACTAAGTAACAATAAATATATGTTATGTGGATGATAAGACATGAAGATAAAGATGACTGCAATTCAAAAAATGATTCTACTTAACCGAAAAGAGGATACAAAACTATAGAGGCTCATGATTTTAAGCATTTTAAAAATCTATGCATAAAAAGAAAATGGAAATATTTTAAAATTCTCATTTACTTCTTTTTAGGTGATGAAATTATCTAGTATTTTCAATTTATTTCTCTGTTATTTCCAAATTTTCCCTAATAAGCAAAATTTAATTTAAAAAACTCAGTGTGTTTAATATCTTTAAATGGTCTAAAATATTTATATTGAAAGTGACAGCTGAAATATTTCCTTAAAAAAATCAATTCACACTAAAGAACACCTTAAAGAATAAAAAATTTCCATCTTATTCAATTCAAATTTGACCACTGTATTGAAATTTGTGGTTTGCCTAACACTGCCCTACAGATCACATTTTCTAAAGGTCACCATTTTGCCCTCTCTCCAACTACACAAATAAACTAGTTCTTAAGAGAGAATATAAATGACCTGCTGTTACTTTCCTGAGTGAATTTCTAAGCATACACTATGAAAATTACCAAGGAAGTTAACTGCAGAAAGTTCAAGAGCTTTCCTACTTAGGTCTTAAGTTGGATACTTTTTATGCATCATGTTCAAACTAATATCTCAGAAAGAATCTTCAAAGAATAATTAAATTAGAATTAACCAAAATGAGAGTTGGGTCTAGAGAATGATGGAATAGAAATTTGGAGACAAACTCAATGGCTACCATCTTCCTTCAACATAAGCAGTAATGGATAACATGGATATATGAAAACAAACAAATTTTCACATTTCTACATGTCATATCATTATTGCATTAATTTTTTGTATTCTAAGATATAACTGATGTAATTCAATTTATAAAACATTATAAGTAAAAGTATAATCAAGTTTATTTTTCCAAAGATTTAAATAGTTACACCGCTGGCTAAAAGCTTAGTCTCATTCCAAACGCAATTATTTCTTCTGCAAGTTTTGAGCTAAATCAATGTGATCAGTGTCTGATGGAGTCCTTTACTTAGAAAAGTATTTTACTTATAGCTAAAGTATGCAAAATTACCTAATATTTTCATAATATATTCAAATAGACGGGGGAACATTTAAACTTTTCATCAGAAGTTTTAAGCATGGGGGCGCCTGGGTGGCTCAGTGGGTTAAAGCCTCTGCCTTCAGCTCAGGTCATGATCCCAGGGTCCTGGGATCGAGCCCCACGTTGGGCTCTCTGCTCGGCAGGAAGACTGCTTCCTCCTCTCTCTCTGCCTGCCTCTCAGCCTACTTGTGATCTCTGTCTGTCAAATAAATAAATAAAATCTTAAGAAAATAAAAAAAAATTTAAAAAAGTTTTAAGCATGCTTAAAAATATATCTTGGTTCGGGCACCTGGGTGGCTCAGTGGATTAAGCCTCTGCCCTGGGCTCAGGTCGTGATCCCAGGGTTCTGGGATCGAGCCCCACATGGGGCTCTCTGCTCGGCAGGGAGCCTGCTTCCCCTCCCCTGCCTGCCTCTCTACCTACTTGTGATCTCTCTGTCAAATAAATAAAATCTTTAAAAAAACAAACAAACAAAATATATATATATATCTTGATTAATCAATTTGTATTATTTACACAACATTGTATAGTCATTGTTTGTTTTGGGTTTTGGCAATGAGCAGATGAGCCTGACAGTGTTTGCCATCCCTCATGTAACTTATCCAGGGTCCAAGGGTGGGAGGGATTTGGCATATGGATATTGGTTAGCTCTGCAGAGACCTATCAACATCAGAGCTCCCACTCATAGAGTTTAAAGTAAGAACACTTAAAACCCAAGCTCATCAAAAGAAATGGAGATTTTGTGATGGAAGTGACCAAGAAAACAAAAAAGGAAAAAGCTGGTATAGCACACAGATCATTTCTTAGAAGAAACAAACAACAAAAGTTCATCTCTATAGACTGATGCCTTACCTTCTTCACTGCTCTCCAGTTGGTCCCTATAGATTTAAAACCCATATGGAACCGCTGCTCCATGGATCAAGGCATGGCTATGGTCACCGAGGAAACCTCACTCCAGTCCCAGCTTCATAATATCAAGCTGGGTAAACTTGGACGTGACTTCAATGAGGCTTCATTTCCATCATCTGAAATGTTAACAAGGTCTATTAGTTGATATTCAACATCCTATTCATCTTCAGAAATTCTATTTTTGATTTCCAAGTACTGGCTGAGGATATATACTTATCCTAAGGACCTAGTAGTCACACTTACTAGAAAACTAAATTTTCTTTGCAGGAAGCAAAAGGGAGGTATCCAGCTGCAGCCTAAAATTTCTTTAACTTGTAACAACTATTCGTAGTCAGATTCCTGCAACATGCTGTGTATATATGTTTAAGGGCAAATAAAGGATTTAACTGTGTACTACAAAGTGTAATTAAATTCTTCATTGTATTTCAATGAAACATGAGCCTTGGAAGTTTGTGCCAAGAGGTGTCATCAGACAATTTATGACTAAATATTCAGAAATGTCCTGTCTTTCCCACTAATTCATATCTACCAGGGTCTGAAGTCTTGTTTCCCTAACATCCCTATCCCCCAGGAACCAAAGTCGTGAAGGTACACAATCCTACCAGCACTAAAAGAACATTTTCATGGGATTGAATCCAAAGTCCATTTGTGTTAAAGCTACCATCACACCACATAGGCTCTCACTCCCCTACATCAGACACAGATATGTTGAAAACGGTATTCTATGTGAATGCCTCCAAAGGCCCTAGCCTCTTAGATTAATTTAGTGCCCCTATTTCCCAAAACATAGGAATCTTACTCAAATTCATCAAAATTTACCAAAATTCACTTAGATTACCAGTGCAAATGGTACAAATTGGCATGATCACACCATATTGGGGAAGGGAAGGAAGTAAGACCCAGGAGCTGTGTGCTCACAGAAAGGTATAAAAAGGGAGAGAAAACAAAGAGAAGGCTAAAGCAACAGGGGACAGGTGGTTCCACCAGGGGAAGACAGGGCCAAGAAGGAGCAGAGTGGAGGTCTGAATATGCCTTCCTCTGCCTTACTTCCCCCCACCTCAAGAGCAACAGGGGCTTTTGGATATTCTCTTGAGGACTCAGGTTACTGAAGCAAGACAGCTGTTCACATGTAGACAGACTACATTGCTAAATGTCACTAGGGTCCTCTCAGAGCTTTAAAATGAATTAAAATGTTACCTTCTAAAAAAATATCATGTGCATCCCGACATGGAAAGGTAGCCTACTAGGTCCCACATGCTAGCCTGTGAGTATTTGCAACTGTATTGATGCCTGTAGCACAGAAAGGGATTTTCAGCTGTGCAGGTGGTCAGACATTTCCACACCTCCATCCCTCCCTTAGCTCATGAAGAACCTCGCCACAAGATGACTTGCTTCCCAAGAGAGTACACCTGAGTTCTGCTCATTGCACCTCTTTTCCCCTTACCTGCAGCAATCATGCTTCACTATTTATGTTCTAGACCGTGTTTTAGGGTGCTAACAATGGGATAGAGAGACAGCACACAGGTGAGCATCTGAAAATCTGTGCGCCTACAGATGGTAAACATTGTTCTCCCCTCTGGGACTTAGAAATGGCAACAAAGGTAAGTGGTAGTGGGGAGCTGACCTGTGCCTCATCCCATGTTTAAATGGCGTATTATTAAGGCATTTCTCCATATGGGAATTAAAGTCACTTAGCAACAACGAATATATTTTATTTCATCTTGTCTTTTCTTCTAGAATTTCTTTGAAATTCTAATTAAAATCATTGGGGAGAAAATGTGATCCAATTTACTAACCATTCAAATTATAGACTAGTATACTGTCATATTACTCAATAGGACCCATTTATTTTTGCAAATAGAAAATACGTTATTTAACCTCATTTTATTTAATGTTTGTGACTAACTGTGGTTTGGTAAGTTTCTTTTTCAAAGTCTGTACCTTCAAATCTACAGTGCAAAATGCACTATCTTTAAGTAATAAAGTACTTAAAATGTACACTTAAAATACACAAAACACCCTTCCTCTACAAGCAAATTGACATGTTTATATGCATACTGGCTTTATGGTTAAAACAAATATAGAATTTTCTATATTCTACAGTGAGCATATTATATGAAAAAATATCACATATATACATATAAAACATAGTGTAACTTGAAGAAAATAAATGAATCCCTATTTTCTGCACTCATGTTGGTGATACCAGGAACTGTGAGTGAGTACATCACTCCTACTCAGTTATTTCTTTGTATCTCTGTGTTGAATGCTACTGTGTTTCAGCCAAATCTAATTTTCTACTTTGCCAATAGTCTTCTTCTCCTTTATCTTGCCTTTCCCCTCCAACTGTTCTACCCAACAAAATACTTCTAAGCTCTAATGCACCACAGATGAATTATTCAGGTGAAAAGTCTGTCTTATGAGGGAGTTTACTGTTGGACTTCCCTTCTAAAAAATAAATTACCTACTTGTGCCATCATCCACATTCTCCACTTCCATCACCTCTGTATTGATCCAGCCACGGAAAAGGTACCGATGTCCGTCTGTAAATGCCTTGCTATTCTTCAACCGTCTTGCAATGGAATGAAATCACAAAAACATTGTTACTAAACTTAATAAAAAACAGCATTGAAGTAATATGATGTAAACTAGCCATAGAAAAAAAACAAACGAAAAAGACACCAATGCCATCAATGATATCAACTGTGAGGCTCTTGGTGTTTTTTACTTGTGGCCTCCCAAATGAGGCTTATGTCCTAGCTTTTGTAAACAAATGGAAGTTTCAGACTAAGAACAACATACAGTTGGGTGGGTAAATAGGTGCTTTTGCTCAATTTAAAACATAAAATGTACCAAATCAAAGTCTATTACACATTAAAAGTTGGTTATTTTAAAAATTCCTTTTATTTCTTTCACTTTCACTTCTCATTTTTCAATAACTAGCTGGTAATTTCCATTTTTTCAAATTTGGATTAAATTCAGTTAGTACTTATGATCCCTTGAGAAGAAACTGTGCTGGAAATTCTTAAGTTCAGTGTTACACTGCTGGAAATAATTTTCCTATATTATTTCTATGATGTGAGACCTATATACTTGTTGAATAAGTCCCTTAATACATGTATAATGCTTTATAAGGGTCTTATTTATTTTTAAAATAGTCTAAAACATTCCAGAACTTTGGTATAGTGTGTCTAAATCTGGTCTTTAATCTTAAAATGTTTGTAACACAAAGTTAAAATATCCAGGTTTATAGATGAACATTTGTAATAATGAATTATGTGGCTAAATGTGTTTGTAGTTGAATCACTGAACATTCAGGAGAGATTATTTTAAAAACAGTTTTTTTTTAAATTAAAGAGGAAAGATTCTAAGAAATGATTCAGGAGGATTCAAGAATACCTAGTCACTCAAAAGATTTCAATTAACTTGAACTATTTCATTTGACTCACTGATAAAAGTCTGCCTAATAATTTAATATACTGAAATAATTATTCATTTGTTACATTTGTTGTACAGACACATCTGGCAAAAGTGAAGGCATAAGTATTCACCAACTTCAGTGTCCCTCTCCTCCCTACCCCTGCAGTTAGATATCAGCCCTGAAGCAGGAGGAGTAGGTGCAGGAGGGGTCACAAGGTGCTGTCCCAGTCTGAGTTCCTTCCTTGAAGGAGAATATATATTCCTAGCTTATCTGTCTAAAGCCTCATCAGAACTAGTAGTCTTTCATCCCTACTAAAAGAAACTAATTAAATAGATTAGTTAACCTGATTAGGGTTTGTCAGCCCCAGGCCTTCACCATCTTGCACTCCTATGTTCATTATGAAACTCACCTCTAAATGTCCTTTGCTAATAACCCTAAATAAGTGCTACCAACTAGGGATTCAGGCCGTATAGTATGCAAGTTGGCATCATAGAAAGCCAGGATACAGAAGAATGCCAAGAAGTTCTGTATGTAGGTAACTGCATATCCTCCCAGGTGGGACATATTATTGTGGTCTCTTGCAAAACAGAGTTGCTTGTAAGTTGATACATCATACTTCAATCATTTTTTTTAAAGTTTTATTCACAGGCAAAGACAACAGTTTTATTCACAGGCAAAGAATCATGGTAACAGTTTTATTCACAGGCAAAGAATCATGGTGTGGAATCTATCACTGGGTCCTATTTTCCAAAGCATTAATTTACTTTGTGATCTTGTGAGTTCTGTATAGGCTTTTAAATTTCTCTTGACCTGTAGATAATAACACTCAGTATGAAATTCCACTAAGTGTCTGATCAATATTGTTAACTCTTGGCATAAAAAGAGAGAATTTCGGTCCTTTCAGAAGGTGGTTCTATTAAAGTTTATCAACTGAAAAGCTTCTGCTTTGAAAATAATTTTGCTCTATGTTTTAATGTAGAATATTTGATATCCCAATTTTCTGATTTCCCTTCTAATTAATTGTTTGAGGGGTCATCAGATACACGTTGCAGGAATGTTCATACTGGCAGAAAAACTAAAACAAATAAAAACCTAAAGTCCACTGATAGGAGAGTGAATAATTAAGTTGTTATCAATTTAATTGTGACAATATTCAACCAGTGGAATATTATGCAACAGTTAAATGAATAAACTATTCCTATACATATGGATAAATAATTTACAAACCATATTGTATACAAAATATAAATTGCAGAAAACAAAATACTTTATAATACTTAAAGAGCTCATTAACAAGCCAAACTAAGCCATATCATGCTTTATGTATTAACTATTACACAACACATTATTCTTTTAAATTCTAGTTTCTCCTGAGATTAATAGCATTAGTAAATTCCAGAGCTGAGATTCCCAATCAGCACTCTTGTCTTTTGTGAATGTAAATCTAGAATTCAATTCATCAAGTCCCCAGGTTTTGCAGTTAAAATACTGTGGAAATTTGGAAAAGGTTCAGTTTACTCATACTCACTAAGCAATCTTTAGAGCTTCAATAGTACTTGGTTAAGGGGATGAAGTATCCTAAAATGAAGGGACTAGATGGTATATTCTTACTACTTTCAATTCGGGAAGTGAATAGACAATCATTTTTATGCAGTATTTCCATTTCTAGTCACTATGCATTTTGTCCACTTATATACCCATTAAAGATATTTGCTCAAAAACTAGGATTTTAGGCGTACCTGGATGGTTCAGTCAGTTAAGCGTCCAACTCTTGATGTTGGCTCAGGTCATGATCTCAGGGTCCTGGGACAAAGCCCCATGTCAGGCTCTGCACTTCAACGGGGAGAGTCTGCTTCTCTCCCTCTCCCTTTAGGCCCTTCCTGCTGCTCACTCACTCTCTCTCTCAAAGTAAATAAATCTTAAAAAAAAAAAAAACCTTCAGGATTTTAATTTTACAAAATCTTTTCTGTTGTTTA
>NW_022632138.1:0-16274 GCF_010015895.1 Lontra canadensis | reverse complement strand
GGTAAACTCTAGAATAAGCAAACCACCCTGTCCCCATTACAGGATGGGTTACACATTCCTCATGAGCCTGTCCATTCTGTTCTCCAAGTGATTCAGGAAGGCAGCAGGTCCCATGGGGAGGAGCACAGATACACATCCTGGAGCTCACTCTCACCTCATGTGTGTTCTTTGACGTCTCACGAACCCTCTACAATTCTGGGTGTAGGTTCACATCTCTTTATGTGGTAACATGATGCCTATGCCCCAAGATTTGTGTGAATACGTAAAAACGAAGTAGCACATGGACCCCAGGTGTATACTCTGGAAAAGCTTTTAATCAAGAATCCTATCTTCCTGGGTGTCTAGGTGACTCAGTCATTAAGCCTCTGCCTTCAGCTCTGGTCATGATCCTGGAGTCCTGGGATTGAGCCCTCTTCGGGCTCCCTCTTCAGTGGAAAGCCTGATTCTCCCACCCCACTCTGCTTGCTTCTGTTCCCCCTCTCACAATGTCTTTCTCTGTCAAATAAGTAAATAAAATCTTTAAAAAACAAAACAAAACAAAACAAAAAATAATCCTGTTTTCCCAAATGTTGTCAATACCACTGAATCAAAAGCAGTCACATCTTAACTGTAACTGCTTTCTCTGTCAACATAGATCCCAAGCTAGCTGCATAGGCAGAGGACAAGCAAAGAGGGCCCTTCTTCTGCTGATTAAATGGCCCAGCCCTGACCCTAGATATGAGAGAAGAACCCCAGGCCCAGGAATCCCAGGTATTCCAATGCAGTGATCAGGACAGAACACAAAAAACTAATCGTGGAAATTGTGCTTGGCTGGGTTTCCCTGGTTACTATTCTAAAAGGCAATCTGTGGTGAACAAGAAACATTCATTATGGGAGTAGATATGAATGAGAGAATCAGTGTGGAGTTGTGACAGTTTCCTGACAAGGATATCTTGTGCCTGCTGGTGTCTATGTGAGGTGCAGCTGGTGGAGTCAGTAGGAGACCTGGTGAAACCTTGGGGGTCCCTAAAACACTCCTGTGCAGCCTGTGGGTTCACCTTCAGGATCTACTGGATGAGCTGGCTCAGCCAGGTTCTAGGGAAAGGGCTGCAGGTGTCTAATGTACTAGCTTGGATGGAAGAAGCATACGTTGGGGAACTTGGAGACCTGAATGGTAACTGTCAACAAAGGCACGAGGACAGGAATGTTCCAGATCAAGCATACAGGAAGGAAGAATGAGGAAATTCTTCCTCCTTCTGCATTTCATTCTTTTCAAAACTCTAATAGATTGGATGATGCCCACTGGCCCAGACCATGGATACAAATACCAGTATCTTCTGAAACAGCATTACAGGCACCCACGGAAAAAAAATGTTTAATTTGGGCACCCATGGCCCAGTCACTTTGACAAATAGCGTTAACCATCACACATCAACCTTCTGTAAATGTGAGCATCAATATGCATCTCCTTAAATCACACTCATTCTGAATATAGAGAAAGTAACACGCTCATAATTTCAACTGATATGATGTAAATATCCTGCATACAATCAAAAGCACAAAACCCCTTTCCAGAGGAGTGATGTTTACTCTTCTCCTTAACAAACTGTAACAGAGGAGAGGAGGAGTCAAGATGGCAGAGAAGTAGCAGGCTGAGATGACCTCAGGTAGCAGGAGATCAGCTAATTAGTTTATCAAACCATTCCAAACACCTACAAATCCAAGAGGAGTTCGAAGAGAGGAGTAGCAATTCTAGAAACAGAAAATCAACCACTTTCTGAAAGGTAGTGTAAGGGCCTATTTAGCCAGAGCGGCCCCACCTCCATTGAATTTTGTTGTTTGTGCAGTAAAACTTAAATTGACCCTGCCCAGCCCCCGGGGGAACTTACTTAAAAGCAATTCTGGGAAACCAGTCCCAGGTAACAAAGCCCAAATACAAGGGTGGGTCAGGTCAGGTAGAGATAACAGCACGAATGCAGGGATGACTCAGGTCAGGGGGAGACATCCAATAAGTAAAGTGCGCATACTGTCTCCCTAGCTACTAAGGAGTGCGGGTCCTGCCCTTTTGGTGCCAATTTTCACCAAGTGATAGGCTAGTTCAAACGTCTACTATGGGGTAAATTGTAATTCAATTGGTCACTTATGTGTGACCTAGCATGACTGTGCAGCTTTCTCTGTGTGTTACAATCTCATCTGCCACTTGTGCGTGGCCAGGCACAACCACATGGCCTTTGCTCTATAAAAGTTAGTCTGTGAGGCAGGGAGGGGGTCGCACTCTCTGTAACAGGTGTGGCCCCAGCTGGTCAGTTTGTTTCTCGACGCTTGGCGTGAAATAAAGCTTTGCTTGACCTTTGCTTTGTATCAGTCTTGCTCCTTTAATCACAGAACCATTATTGGGGGACCCAACAGTAGGTCCGGCAGAGAACTGAATCCAAAGCGATGGGAAGATAGACTGCGGAGGGAAGGACCATCTCCCTGCAAGTGGCAGAGCAACGGAGCACAAAATCAGAACTTTTAAAATTCTGCTCCACTGAGGGACATCACTCCAGAGGCTAAGCTGGGGTGAAGCCCACGTGGGGACAGCATGATCTCAGGTCCCACAGGGTCACAGGAGAATCGGGGGTGTCTGAGTGTAGCAGAGCTCACCAGTATTGGTGCAGGGAAGCAGACTACAGGGACAGAGCTGAAGAGTGAGCTCTCAGCTTGGGGTTACCTTGAACCGTGACCCCTGTCACTGGCCACTGCTCTGTGAGCAGGGATCCCACAAGATCTGGGAAGACTCCCCTGGAAGAGCACAGGGATCTGTGGGGTTTGGAGACTCCAGGCAGTACTGTGTGCCAGAGACAGAGACACTCGGTCACAGGCCAGATGAGCTCAGAGTGCAGCCAGGGGCCGGGGAGACAGGAGTGATTGAGCGCTTTTCTCCGAGGGCCCACTGAGGAGTGGGGCCCTGAGCTCTCAGCTCCTCTACAAGAGACTGGGAGGCCTCCATTTTCATTCCTGTCCACCGGAACTCTATGGAAAGCACTCAGGGAACAAAAGCTCCCAAAAGTGAACCAGAGCAGATTTCTTAGCCCGGCTCCTGTAAGGGCGGTGCAATTCCACCTCGGGCAACGACACTTGAAAATCACTACAACAGGCCCCTCCCCCAGAAGATCAGCAAGAAATCCATCCCCCACCAAGGTCACTGACCAAGGAGAACAGCAGAATTCCAGAGGAGGAGAAAGCAAAGCATGGAATTCATGGCTCTCTCCCCATGATTCATTAGTCTTGCAAAATTAATTAAATTTTTTAATTTTATTTTTTCTTATTCTAATATTTTTAATTTTACTCTTACCTCTTTTAACATTTTTAACAAGTTTATCTTAACAACACCTTTCTTAAAAAAATCTTTTTGAACCTTCATTATTACAGTCATATTTTATCCTTCATTGTATCTAACCTTATTTTTTCTATACACATAGGGTTTTTTCCTATAAGAAATTTTGGGATACAACATCTTCTAATAGATCAAAATATACTCTAAATCTATCACAGGGTTTTGTTCTAGCCTGAAGCCTCAGGAAATTCTCTCCACATTTTTTTTTTTTTTTGGTGTAGGAATTTCTTTTTTTTTTTAAATTTTTTTTATTTTTCAGCTTAACAGTATTCATTATTTTTGCACCACACCCATTGCTCCACTTTCTTTTACTTTATGCTCCAAACCAACTTATCTTATCAAGTCCTTTTTTAGAAATTTTTAAAAATTTTTTTCATCTTTATAGTCATATTCCACACCTTCATCTTGATTACTCTTATATATGTTTTTCATTCTTTAAAATTGGGAGAGCTATTTTCTTCTAAGAGAGCAAAATACTCCCCAAATTAAGTGGGTGACCCTCTTCTATTCACCAGTTCAATATATATATATATATATATATATATATATATATACTTTTTTGTATTTTTTAATTTTTTCTTTGTTAATTTTCCTTTCTGAACTTCTTTTTATCCCATTTTCCCCCCAAAGACTTGGAGTCTCTTCTGATTTGGTTTAAACACATTTTCCTGGGGTCTTTGCCACCCTTTTACTATTTTATTGGTTCCTTCATATATTTTTATATGGATAAAATGACCCAACGTCTGTCACAACATGGATGGTACTGGAGGAGATTATGCTGAGTGAAATAAGCCAAGCAGAAAGAGTGAATTAACATATGGTTTCAATTATTTGTGGAGCATAAGGAATAACACAGAGGACATGGGAGATGGAGAAGAGAAGTGATTTGGGGGAAGTTTGATGGGAGAGATGAACCATTAAGAGACTATGGTCTGGAGACAAGATGGGAGGAAAGTAGGAGGAGGCGCCTTTTCAACATGAACCCTAAAGTGAGCCGATTTCCTACCAAAGAACTCTGATCACCCATGAAATCAGCCTGAGATCAGAATTATACACGTCTGGATCTCTACAGGGGCAGAAGACGCCAGTGGGCAGGAAAAGTGGAGTGGGAACGTCGGACTGATATCAGAAGATAAAGAAAAGGGGGAGGGAGCCACCAGAGGTGACCGATTGGAAAGTAACATCCCAATACGAGAGTGCCCTGCGTCTGGGGACCAGCATTAAATTGAAGACTGGTTGAAAGCACTACAAAAGAACAAAGTATCATGGGGGGGTGGGAATTGTGGGAATTGGAGTGGCTAGGGTCAGGGGCTTAAGTCCCCGGACGGAGGACAGCCTCTCCTGGCACTGAGCCAGAAAGAGTTTGGCAGAGAAACAAGGTCTTGGTCCCAGAGCTGCCAGCGCGCCCGAGATTGCATGGGGTCTGGCTCCTGTGAGGGGCTGGGAGCCTCACCAGACAGCAGAAGGCCGAGCCCTGCTACAGAGCCAGAGACACGCGTGCCCCTCACCCTACCCTGAAAGAGGTGCCCAAAGGCCCACCTGGTGCTCTTAGACCCAGGCCATTCTTTCAGAGACTGACATGCGCACCCCAAACTGTCCCCTGAGAGAGGTGGGTGAAGGCCTAGCCTGGTGCTTTTGGACCTGCACCCCACTCTCAGAGCCTGAGACGTGTGCACAACCCATAGCCTCCCCTGAGAGAGGTGTGCGCAAGCCCAGTGCTCTTAGACCCAGAAAGACCAGGCACTCCCAGCCCAGGCCAGTGGGAAAATCTCAGTGTGTGATCGCTGCTTGGAACCTCTCTGGCAGTCTGAAGTTGCCCAGACAGCTGCCGCTGTTTTGAGTTCAAGCAGAAGATCCTGCGCCCAAGGGACTGCAACTTGGAACCTGCTCTGCCATCGGCCAAGGGGGAATTTATGGGCTCTGCAACACCCACAGGAGAGCAGACAGAGGATTCTCTCTGAGAGGGAGGTCAGGGTGCAGTTTGCTTTCCTTAAAACCTACAAAAACCATCAAAAGCTGTCAAGGCAAGAGGAAAAAAAAGTGAACAAACATAAAAACCCCCAAAGAACAAAAGCCTGAAAAAACTGGTTTCCTCAGAGCCCACCCCCTTGAGGGTGGCTGGAGGACTTAACTCAGGGAACATCACTGACTGAAAACCCACGTGGCAGGCTCCTCCCCCAGAAAACCAACCAGGAAAGAAAAAAAAAAAAAAGACGACAAGAGAAAAACCACCACTACTTCATAGAACAACATTTATTTTGCATTTGTTCCAACTATTCTGTCTCATAATTTTAAATAGATAAATTTTTAACATATTTACCATCAGGGTGAGCTGTCCAGTACATCAAATTCCATAATAACCTTCTAACCTCACCTTTTTGATACATACACCTGTGTTTTTCTTTTGCATTTCTATTTTTAAATTTCTTTTTTTTTTAATTTTAGTTTAGTTTAATCTAGTTTATTCCTTTTTTATTTTTATTTTCTAATATTCATATAGAGTTAAACTTCAAAGTAATCCCCTTTCCCCAATCAATACTACCCCTATAGGTAAACCAATTTTTAATCCCCCTTTATCTTAGGAAAGTTGAGTCCTTTAACAAAGATATCAAGATACATCCAGGAGAATCAAAAAAAACCTTCCGCGCCCACATTGAGAATTTATAACCCACTCACCCAACTTTTTCTTCTGCCAGTGTTTCTGTGTTTTTGTGTTTGTCCTGATAGTATATAAATCTTATATTGGGGTTCTTTTTGATGAGGTTCTTCCTTCATTTGCTTACATATATATATATATTTTTTCTCTTGTCATATACTTTAAACAGTCTTTTTGTTTGTCTGTTTTTGTTTGTATACTTCATAAATCTTCCCTTAGGGCACATTTAGGCTGAACCTTCATTTTATCTTCCCGTTCTTTCATGTCTCTCTCTCTCTCTCTCTCTTTTTCTTTTTTTCTTCTTTCCCTCGTTTGGGTGGGGAATCCTGATTGCTCAGAATTGTTCCAGGGTGCACCCAGACTGCACCACAGTCAATACATCCAGCTACATCTCTTCAGTCATCTCTCACCAAAATGATTAGGAGGAGGAATGCCCAACAGAAGAAAAATAGAGAGGATGGGCCATCTGCAACAGAGCTAATGGCTATCAACATAGACAATATTTTGGAAAGAGAATTCAGGCTAACAATTATCCAGGCAATAGCTACGTTGGAGAAAGCCATGGATGACCAAACGGAATTGATAAGGGCAGAACTGAAAGTGACCAGAGAGGATTTTCACAATGTTAGGGCAGAGCAAAAAGATACCAGGGATGAGGTTCACAAAGCTGTCAATGAGTTCCAATCTAATCTAAATTCTCTCAAAGCTAGGGTAACTGAGACAGAAGATAGAATTAGTGATCTGGAGAACAAACAGAGAGAAAGGATCAGGTTGAAGCCTGGAACAAACAGCTTAGAAGCCACGAAAACAGAATCAGGGAAATAAATGATGCTATGAAACGTTCCAATGTCAGAATTATTGGAATGCCTGAAGGGGAGGAGAAAGAAATAAGTCTAGAAGATATACTGGAACAAGTTCTTCATGAAAATTTTCCCAATCTCATGAAGGAACCAGCGTTCATGTACTAGAGGCTGAACGGACTCCACTCAAGATGATAGATTCCAGAAAATCATCAAGGCACCTGATAGTCAAATTGAGGAATCATAATTGTAGATACAAGCTCTTGAAAGCCACTAGGACAAAGGGGCTCCTTACTTACAGAGGAAAGCCCATCAGAATAACGTCAGACCTGCCCACAGAGACCTGGCAAGCCAGAAAGGGCTGGCAAGATATATTCAGGGCACTAAATGAGAAGAACATCCAGACAAGAATACTTTATCCAGCAAGACTGACCTTCAAAATGGATGGAGAGATAAAGAGATTCCAAGACTGGCAAGGCTTAAAAGACTATGCAACCACCAAGCCAACACTGAAGGAAATATTAAGGGGAGTTCTATAAAAGAAGAAAATTCCTAAGAATAGCATTGAACAGAAATATAGAGACAATCTACAGACAGAAAGACTTCAAAGGTAACACAGTGTCAATAAAAATGTATCTATCAATAATCACTCTCAATGTGAATGGCCTAAATGTGCCCATAAAATGGCATAGGCTTGCAGATAAGATAAAAAGAAAGGACCCATCCATAAGTTGTCTACAAGAGACCCATTTTGAACCTAAAGATACACCCAGACTGAAAGCAAAGAGATGGAGAAGCATCTTTTATGCCAATGGGCCTCAAAAGAAGGCCGGGGTAACAATTCTCATATCAGATGAATTACATTTTAAACTAAAGACTGTAGTCAGAGATAAAGAAGGAAATTACATCATTCTTTTTTTATTTTTTCAGATGGGATGAAATTTATTTCTTTTTTTTATTTTTTTTATTTTTAATTTTTCAGCATAACAATATTCATTATTTTTGCACCACATGCAGTGCACCATGCAATCCGTACCCTCTCCAATACCCACTGCCTGGTTCCCCCAACATCCCACCCCCACCCCTTCAAAACCCTCAGATTGTTTTTCAGAGTCCATAGTCTCTCATGGTTCACCTCCCCTTCCAATTTCCCTCAACTTCCTTCTCTTCTCCATCTCCCCTTGTCCTCCATGCTATTTGTTATGCTCCACAAATCAGGGAAACCATATGATAATTGACTCTCTCTGCTTGGCTTATTTCACTTAGCATAATCTCTTCCAGTTCTGCGCATGTTGCTACAAAGTTGGGTATTCATCCATTCTGATGGAGGCATCATACTCCATAGTGTATATGGACCACATCTTCCTTATCCATTCGCCCGTTGAAGGGCATCTTGGTTCTTTCCACAATATGGCAATCGTGGCCATTGCTGCTATAAACATTGGGGTACAGATGGCCTTTCTTTTCACTACATCTGTATCTTTGGGATAAATACCCAGGAGTGCAATTGCAGGGTCATAGGGAAGTTCTATTTTTAATGTCATATACTTTTATCAGTCTTTTTGTAGGTCTATTTTTGTTTGTATACTTCATAACTTTTACCTTGGGGCCCATTTGGGCTGAATCTTCTCTTTTATCTTCCCTTTTATTCCTGTCTCTCTCTCTCTTTCTTTTTTTTCTTTTTCTTTTCTTTTTTCTCTCATTTGGGAGGGAATCCTGATTGCTCAGAAGTATTCCAGGGTGTACCTTGACTGTACCATGGTCGATACATCCAGCTACATCCATTCAATACATAGCTATCCAAGCCTCCCTCAAAAAAATTGAAAAAACCAGAACACACCAGATGTCTCTACATCTCAAAGAACTGGTGAATCAACAACAAATCAAACCAACTCCACATATAAGAAGGGAAATAATCAAGATTAGAGCTGAGATCAATGAGGTAGAAACCAGAGATACAGTAGAACGTATTAATGAAACTAGAAGCTGGTTTGTTGAAAGAATAAATAAGATTGATAAGCCATTAGCCACACTAATCCAAAAGAAAAGATAAAAAGCCTAAATTAATAAAATTATGAATGAAAAGGGAGAGATCACAACTAACATGAAGGAACTAGAAACAATCATTAGAAGCTATTATCAACAGTTATATGCCAATAAGCTAAGCAAGCTAGATGAAATGGATGCATTCCTGGAAAACTATAAACTCCCAAAATTGAACCAGAAGAAAATGACAACATGAATAGACCGATATCTATTAATGAGATTGAAGCAGTGATCAAAAACCTCCCAAAAAACAAGACCCCAGGACCTGATGGATTCCCTGGGGAATTCTACCAAACTTTCAAAGAAGAAATCACACCTATTCTCCTGAAGCTGTTTCAAAAAATTGAAGCGGAAGGAAAATTTCCAGACCCTTTCTATGAAGCCAGCATTACTGTGATCCCCAAACCAGGCAAAGACCCTACCAAAAAGGAGAATTTCAGACCAAGATCACTGAGGAATATGGATGCTAAGATTCTCAACAAGATCCTAGCAAACAGGATCCAACAGCACACTAAAAAGTTTATCCACCATGACCAGTTGGGATTCATTCCTGGGCTTCAAGGATGGTTCAACATTTCCAAATCAATCAATGTGATAGAACAAAGTAATAAGAGAAGAGAGAAGAACCACATGGTCCTCTCAATTGATATAGAAAAAGCATTTGACAAACTCCAGCATCCGTTCCTGATTAAAAGGCTTCAAAGTATAGAGATAGAGGGAACATTCCTGAACTTCATCAAATCTATCTATGAAAGACCCACAGCAAATATCATCCTCAATGGGAAAAAGCTTGCAGCCTTCCCGTTGAGATCAGGAACACGACAAGGATGCCCACTCTCACCACTCTTGTTCAACGTAGTATTAGATGTCCTAGCAACAGCAATCAGACAACAAAGAGAAATAAAAAGTATCCAAATTGGCAATGAAGAAGTCAAACTCTCTCTCTTCCCAGATGACATGAATCTTTATATGGAAAACCCAAAAGACTCCACCCCCAAACTACTAAAACTCATACAGCAATTCAGCAATGTGGCAGGATACAAAGTCAATGTACAGAAATCAGTGGCTTTCTTATACACTAACAATGAAAATACAGAAAGGGAAATTAGAGAATCAATTCCAATCACTATAGCACCAGGAACCATAAGATACCTGGGAATAAACCTAACCAAAGATGTAAAGGATCTGTACTCGAGGAACTACAGAACACTCATGAAAAAAACTGAAGAAGACAAAAAAAGATGGAAGACAATTCCTTGCTCTTCAATCGGAAAATTAAACATTGTTAAAATGTCTATACTGCCTAGAGCAATCTATACTTTTAATGCCATTCCGATCAAAAGTCCATGGGTATTTTTCAAAGAGCTGGAGCAAAAATCCTAAAATTTGAATAGAATCAGAAGAGACCCCGAATCGCTAAGGAAATGTTGAAAAACAAAAATAAAACTGGGGGCATCACGTTACCTGATTTCAAGCTTTACTAAAAAGCTGTGATCACCAAGAAAACATGGTACTGGCATAAAAACAGACACATAGACCAGTGGAACAGAGTAGAGAGCCCAGATATGGACCCTCAACTCTATGGTCAAATAATCTTCGACAAAACAGGAAAAAATATACAGTGGAAAAAAGACAGTCTCTTCAATAAATGGTGCTGGGAAAACTGGACAGCTATATGTAGAAGAATGAAACTCGACCATTCTCTTACATCGTACACAAAGATAAACTCAAAATGGATAAAAGACCTCAACGTAAGACAGGAATCCATCAGAATTCTAGAGGAGAATATAGGCAGTAATCTCTTTGATATCAGCCACAGCAACTTCTTTCAAGATATGTCTCCAAAGGCAAAGGAAAGAAAAGCGAAAATGAACTTTTGGGACTTCATCAAGATCAAAAGCTTCTGCACAGCAAAGGAAACAGTCAAGAAAACAAAGAGGCAATGCATGGAATGGGAGAAGATATTTGCAAATGACAGTACAGACAAAAGATTGATATCCAGGATATATAAAGAACTCCTCAAACTCAACACACACAAAACAGACAATCATATTAAAAAAATGGGCAGAAGATATGAACAGACACTTCTCCAATGAAGACATACAAATGGCTATCAGACACATGAAAAAATTTTCATCATCACAAGCCATCAGGGAGATTCAAATTAAAACCACATTGAGATACCACCTTCCACCAGTTAGAATGGCCAAAATTAGCAAGACAGGAAACAACATGTGTTGGAGGGGGATGTGGAGAAAGGGGAATCATCTTACACTGTTGGTGAGAATACAAATTGATGCAGCCAATTTGGAGAACAGTGTGGAGATTCCTCAAGGAATTAAAAATAGAGCTTCCCTATGACCCTGCCATTGCACTACTGGGTATTTACCCCAAAGATACAGATGTAGTGAAAAGAAGGGCCATCTGTACCCCAATGTTTATAGCAGCAAAGGCCACAGTCGCCAAACTGTGGAAAGAACCAAGATGCCCTTCAAGGGACGAATAGTTAAGGAAGATGTGGTCCATATACACTATGGAGTATGATGCCTCCATCAGAAAGGATGAATACCCAACTTTTGTAGCAACATGGACAGGACTGGAAGAGATTATGGTGAGTGAAATAAGTCAAGCAGAGAGAGTCAATTATCATATGGTTTCACTTATTTGTGGAGCATAACAAATAGCATGGAGGACAAGGGGAGATGGAGTGGAGAAGGGAGTTGAGGGAAATTGGAAGAGGAGGTGAACCATGAGAGACTATGGACTCTGAAAAACAATCTGAGGGTTTTGAAGGGGCGGGGGATAGGAGGTTGGTGGATCCAGGTGGTGGGTATTGGAGAGGGCACGTATTGCATGGAGCACTGGGTGTGGTGCAAAAACAATGAATACTGTTATGCTGAAAATAAATTTAAAAAATTTTAAAAAAGAAAAAAAATAACACAGTCACAATTTCACCATATATTATACAAATATCCTGCATACAAAAATAAAAAAAGAAAGAAAGAAAAAAGAAAAGGAAAAAATAAAACAAAAAGAAAAAAACAAAGAAAAAAACACTCCAAACCCTTGCCCAGAAGAGGAGGTGAAGAACTTCAGTGGTGTTTTCTCTTCTCATTTATATCCTTCAGTTGAAATATTATGATGGAAAGTTAAGAATTCTTAAATACAATGATATAAAGACAATGCTTCTTATGTTACATGGCAAATAAAAAGGGAACAAAACAAGACATACACATATTTATTTTAAACAATAAGGAGGACATGAGCATGATAACTAAGGTCCTAATTTTTGCAACTGGAAAGGACTGATATTGGGATATAGAGCTGCTATCATACTCTACCAATGATGTAATCTCCCTGTTGTCAGTCATATCTTCAAGCTGTGCCAGACCATTACCTGACAGGATGACCAATATCCTCATTCCAGAAGGATCTCGACTTAACCCCAAATTTGAAGGTGTTGCCACTGAATTAACGCTGTAATCCTGTCTTCATTAGGGAATTTCTGTCATATAAAACAGGTGCTCCAGGGAGATGGAGAACATGATAAGACTAGTGAGTTCCACCTTTAACTGGTGTCTGAATATCATGCAGAAACAAATGTGAACCAGGTTCAACTTTTTCTTCCTCTCTGGGGTAATTGCAGGACTCTTCCCATGAGGCCATATGTAGGTTGAGAGAGAGAAAGCAGTATAGGAGGACGGGGGATCATGGGCATGTGGAAAATTCTTCATGTGACTTGCTTGTGTATTCAGGATCTCTTCAGACACCATCATTTCTTCCATCAGCTGATGTAGTATCACTGTACATGCTTCACTTTATGGTTTGGACATTCAAATAATGCCCACTTCAAGATGGACAGCTCAATTTCCATGGCAACCTGTGACTCATCCCTGAATCTATAGTTCCTAAAATCCAGGAACAAGCTTCCAGCTATTTCTCAAAAGAAAAATCATGATCTGCAAAGAACGGTGGGTCTTTACTCCAAAATTTTAAAAGCCAACACTGTGATTTGCCTATAGAGGTCTCTCACAGCTCTTAACAAATTGTGTGGCACAAACTTCACATGGGAATTGGCATGGGGTGACCATCTCCACTGCTATACAATCTATATCCATGACGGTAGCACTAATCTAGCAGTTTTGCAAGGAACATGTATCAGCATAATATCCTATTCTTCTAGAAAGAGGTAATTATGTACATCAGTATGTTCATCCTTACAACATACCACTACACCTCCACTGAGAATGGCTACAATACAAAAAGGCTGACAATACCATATGCCAATAAGTATGTACAGAATGTAGAAAGAACATAATGTAATCCCATGGTAAGAGAGCCTGAGAAGTCCCAGGTTCCGTCCTCTACAAGCTGGTGGGGATGGTGGAGTAAATCATTCTCAGGCTGTTGGACAGAGAACCAGGGGATCCCTTGGTGTATTGCTCAGTCCAAGAGTAGGAAAGGAAAAGAAGGGATGAGCAGTTCAGGCAATGAGATTGAAATAAATGGGTGTCTTCCTCCTTCTTACGCCTTTGTTCTCTTCAGGTTCTCAGTGGGTTGGAGGATACTCACCTCCACTCAGAAAGGAAATCTTTTACACAGCAGGGATCCAATGCTAATCTCACCTAGAAGCACACTCACTCCTATGGAAATCCAAGGTTTCTGTGCAAGACTTGTAGACTCAGGCAGGTCTGTGCCTCTCTGTAGTGTGGGGATGGACACATCTGTGACCTCAACTTTCTAAGGGGACTAAGAAATGTGTCTTCCTTTTTCAATATCTTCAATATTTTCTTGCTTCAAAGATGGTGTGATAAGTAGCCAGTGCTTTATATATTGAGGGTCAAAAGGCGCTCTGCTGTTTTATTTCAGAAATCTTACCTTTATTTCCCTTCCTCCTCTGATCCAGTGGTCCTATGAATACTGCTGCTGTTTTAATGTAGAAAGCCCATTGAATATTTATTTTTCAATTAGTATATCATTTTGCAGTAAGTGACTGTTGCCACCTGAGGTCAAGGCACATCATTTCACAAAACAAGTCACAAGAAGAAGAAAGCATTTGTCAGCAATGAGACAGGCACTTTGAGCAGGAAGTCGGAGGTTCTCCAAAAGGACGAGAACGGCAGGGATATTGTCAGCAGCACTCAGTATCCCAGCACAACAGATACTGCTGCATTGTGAATGGTTGGCAGGATGTCAGTGTTCTTGATGCACATGATCCTTTCAGGAATGTAAACTACTAGATCTGGAGACAGAACACAAGTCCTCTGCTCACCCTGGGGGGTCAAAGGGACTGATCTAAGAAAACCTAAACTGAGGTTGATCAGAACTACACCTGAAACTGAATTCCTCCATCTTGTCATTTCCCCTAAGATTCTACCTTCTTTGGTGTACTACAAAACGCAGTTATGTTGAGGGTTTGGTGATTCAGAGAGATCTCTGGTGTGTACCAGTGTGTACTGTGTACTGTTTGTTCTCTGCTGTTCTGTTTTAGCAGAAATTACCTCCAGGCCCGTTGTCTACAGAGCCCCTCCTTACCTGCAGTGGTCAGTGTTTGGTCCTTAGGCAGAATGTGGGAGTTTTAAGTAGGTGTGCTCTGCTGCGCTCATTAAATGAGACCTGATACCACTTCCTCAGAACTGAGGCCCTGCAGAATTCCCTGGTCAGGAGATGTGGAGTGTGCAGGGGGCAGCCACTCTGGAAAACAGGGTGTAGATTCCCCAATTACTTAAAAGTAGAACTACACTATGATCCAGCAATCACACAACTGGATATTTATCCAAAGAGCACAAAAAGACTTGTTCACAGAGAACCACACAGCCTATATTAACAACAGCATTATTTACAATAGCCAAACTATGGAAACAGCCCACGTGTCCACTCATTGATGAATGATAAAGAAGAGGTGGTATATGCTGAGAGAGTGGAATGTTACTCACTCATACAAAAGAGTGAAATCTTGCCATTTCCAATGACTTGAATGGAGCTGGAGAGATTTATGCTAAGTGTATTAGGCAGTGAAAGGCAAATACCATATTATTTCACTCATGTTGAATTTAAGAAACAAAATGAATGAGGAAGGCGGGAAGAAAGAGAGAAAGCAAGAAACACCCTCTTAACTACAGATAACAGACTGATGGTTATCAGAGGGGTGGCAGGTGGAAGTGGGTTATGTAGGTTTTGGTCTTGTTAAATATGCCCTATGTTAAATAACTGTGATTTAAATAAAAACTTAAACAATAACTGCAAACAGTGATTGTGTTCATTCTCCTGAACTTCAAAACATACAACAGAAGGAATTTTTTCCATTAAAAAAAGCTGATATTATTCAGGGATTTACTAATTACCACTTTTGTGAAACTGAATGGTTAATAAGCTACCAAGATCCAAATTCCTGAACTCCTGTTACTATACAGTGACTCATACTGGGAAGCATAACTAATCCTTAGATTTTTCAGGATTTATACCTTGTAGGGTTAGGGAGTTGCTTGCCTATTTTTTATCTTTTCTTTTAAATTTATTTTCAGCATAACAGTATTCATTGTTTTTGTACCACACCCAGTGCTCCATGCAATCTGTGCCTTCTCTAATACCCACCACCTAGTTCCCCCAACCTCCCACCCCCCACCTCTTCAAACCCTTCACATTGTTTTTCAGAGTCCATAGTCTCTCATTGTACACCTCCCCTTCCAATTTCCCCCAACTCCCTTCTCCTAACACCCCATGTCCTCCATATTATTTGTTATGCTCCACAAATCGGTGAAACCATATGAAAATTGACTCTCTCTGCTTGGCTTATTTCACTCAGCATAATCTCTTCCAGTCCCGTCCATGTTGCTACAAAAGTTGGGTATTCATCCTTTCTGATGGAGACATCATACTCCATAGTGTATATGGACCACATCTTCCTTATCCATTTGTCCGTTGAAGGGCATCTTGGTTCTTTCCACAGTTTGGTAACCATGGCCATTGCTGCTATAAACATTGGGGTACAGATGGCCCTTCTTTTCACTACATCTGTATCTTTGGGGTAAATACCCAGTAGTGCAATGGCAGGGTCTTAGGGAAGTTCTATTTTTAGATTGTTTATTCCAGCACTTTGAAAATGCTGGTGGAACTTTGATCAGAATCACACTGAAATTATAGATAGTTCTGTGCAGTATAGACATTTTAACAATGTTTATTCTTCTGATCCAAGAGCATGGAATAGTCTTCCATCTTTTTGTGTCTCCTTCAATTTCTTTCATGAGTGTTCTGTAGTTCCTCGAGTACAGATCTTTTACCTCCATGGTTAGGTTTATTCCCATGTATCTTATGGTTCTTGTTGCTCTAGTAAATGGAATCGATTCTCGAATATCCCTTTCTATATGTTCATTGTTAGTATATAAGAAAGCAACTGATTTCTGTACAATGATTT